>NC_056623.2:47046605-47049105 GCF_002870075.4 Lactuca sativa
GATCCTGTAATCAAAGAAAGATAGTGAAAATTTTTCTTATCTTTTGACTTAGAATAAAAGGTTCTCCATGAAGGAACCAAATGACAATTTATTCCTATAGAACATCTAGGAACAAGACGATTGAATTGGAAATATCGACAAATTCTTGCGGAGTCCAAAGAAATGAAAATAAATAAAAGGTCAACTTGTTCCAATTAAATCTCTATTGAATTTGAATATCAGAATAGCGGATATAGTAATGATTCAATGGGTCAGGTCCACTTATTTTTCTTTGATTGATCTATAATCTTTACAATGGATTTCATTGGCCTAATTGAAAATAGGAAGATTTGATGATTCAACAGATGACTTATCATTATTCGTAATAACTATAACTAATATACTCTAACAACTAATATACTATAACTCATTAGACGATAATATTATACAGTTGGTTACTTTTTTATTACTATTTTTTTATTACTATTAATAATATTGCTATTCTTCTTTCAAATATGAATACTATGACTGAAAAAAAATACAAAGCCCCTTATCGGATTTGAACCGAGGGCTTACGCCTTACCATGTCATTACTCTACCACTGAGTTAAAAGAAAAGGGCTTGGTTCATGGAATTCCTAAACGGGTCATTTTACTATCTAGGTAAAATATATCTATATAACAAGATATATACCTACTTCTTATATAAGTATAAGAAGTCCATCTACACATAGACAGAAGCGCCTCGACAAAAGGTCCATTTATATATAATAATTTGCACTGTAGCGGGTATAGTTTAGTGGTAAAAGTGTGATTCGTTCTATTAACCCCCTTAATAGTTAAAGGGTCTTTCGGTTTGATTCATATTCCGATCAAAAACTTTATTTCATTAAAAGGATTCAATCCTTTACCTTTCAATGACACATTCAAGGAAAAATATAAATTTTCGGGATTTTTATCCAAAGGTCAATTAAAAAAATGAAAACTTGGATTATAAAATTGCGAAACTTCCACGCTCGGAATTCGCATCTAATAAAGAAATTATGTTTAACTATATCTCCGCTAAATACCTTTCTAGAAAAATTCATAGAATTAGAGGAATTCGTCTTCTTAGAGGAAATGATTAAGGAATACTCGGAGACACATCTACAAAACCTTCATATAGGAATTCACAAAGAAACAATCCAATTAATCAAGATACACAACGAGGGTCGTATTCATACGATTTTGCACTTCTCGACAAATATAATCTGTTTCATTATTCTAAGTGGTTATTCTCTTTTGGGTAATAAAGAACTTGTTATTCTTAACTCTTGGGTTCAGGAATTCCTATATAACTTAAGTGACACAATAAAAGCTTTTTCTCTTCTTTTATTAACTGATTTATGTATCGGATTTCATTCGCCCCATGGTTGGGAACTGATGATTGGCTTTGTCTACAAGGATTTTGGATTTGTTCATAATGAGCAAATTATATCTGGCCTTGTTTCCACTTTTCCAGTCATTCTAGATACAATTTTCAAATATTGGATTTTCCGTTATTTAAATCGCGTATCTCCGTCACTTGTAGTGATTTATCATTCAATGAATGACTGAAAAATTATCTACCTAATCCAATTAGAATGTTTCTTACTTTGCAGTTGTACATAAGCAAAGCATTGAAAATCGTACTCACTCTTTATCTTTCTACCCATCCCGGAGATTCATCCTATATATTAATCCAGTCAAATTATTCCAGTAAATAACAGAATCGTGGATAGGAAACTCCATTAGTGACCTACCCCAATTTATTGTATAAATTTTCGGGATCAATGGTTGGACCATGCAAACTAGAAATAATTTTTCTTGGATAAAGGAACAGATTACTCGATCTATTTCCGTATCGCTCATGATATATATCATAACTTGTGCATCCATTTCAAATGCATATCCCATTTTTGCGCAGAAGGGCTATGAAAATCCACGAGAAGCGACTGGACGTATTGTATGCGCCAATTGCCATTTAGCTAATAAACCAGTGGATATTGAGGTTCCGTAAACGGTACTTCCCGATACTGTATTTGAAGCAGTTGTTCGAATTCCTTATGATATGCAACTGAAACAAGTTCTTGCTAATGGTAAAAAAGGGGCTTTAAATGTGGGGGTTGTTCTTATTTTACCAGAGGGTTTTGAATTAGCCCTTCCCGATCGTACTTCCCCCGAGATAAAAGAAAAGATGGGCAATCTGTCTTTTCAGAGCTATCGCCCAAATCAAAAAAATATTCTTGTCATAGGCCCTGTTCCTGGTCAGAAATATAGTGAAATCACGTTTCCTATTCTTTCCCCGGACCCTGCTACTAAGAAAGACATTCACTTCTTAAAATATCCTATACACGTAGGCGGAAACAGGGGAAGGGGCCAGATTTATCCTGACGGGAGCAAGAGTAACAATACAGTTTATAATGCTACAACATCCGGTATAGTAAGCAAAATCCTACGAAAAGAAAAGGGGGGATACGAAATAACCATAGCGGATGCATCAG
>NC_056623.2:50986605-50989105 GCF_002870075.4 Lactuca sativa
AAATATTAAATTTAAAAAAAAAAAGAAAAATATAAACCCCAAGGGTATTATGGTAATTTCAATTTTCGTATGGATTATTTTCACATACAAACTAGTCCAAAAGGACCACGAAGCCCAAACAGTCGTGGTTTGGACTAAAACCTCTAAAGAGTGTATACCACAGGGACCATTTTTGCAATTTTGTCATATATATATATATATATATATATATATATATATATATATATATATATATATATATATATAAAGAGAGAGAGAGAGAGAGAGAGAGATATTGAAGTTCAATTGAGAAAATAAAAAAGATTGAGAATGAGGGACTCATTCTCAGCCAATCATTTATTTTTGCCGCAAAAATCTCTATCGTACCGACATAATTGGGAAAGGAATACATATGTATTTTCCAACAAAACATATTTAAACAATGCTAATCATTACCTTAATATATACAAAAATATAGTTTTTTTGTTTTTGTAATTTTTAAGGAGTTATTTTTATCGAAAAATGATTTTAAATACATCAAAATTCATAATTTTTTATTCTCTATAAATAGACATCCATATTGATATAGTTTTAAGATAAAATAAAATTTTTATTTTTTTATAGTTTCAGCTCTTGTTATTCATAAGTGAATAAAAATACATCAAATTTTTAGTACAGTACATTCGTTATTCACTTAAGAATAAAAAGTACGATTAATTATTTTTTGAGTTTAAATATCATTCATATATAAATATAACATATATAAACTCTTTACAATTTAAAGCAACTCTCGTCACATGTCATGATTACATATGACTAGAATGTCTATTAGTCTTCCTCACAAGTTATATTCATATATGAAAAACACATTTATCATAATTTTGATACAGTTAATTTGTTATTCATATATGAATAAGTAGTTCAAAATATTAAAACGCGTCGTCTTTTATTAACATACTACTTATTCATATGCAAATAACAAATGAATTATAACAAAAATCTGATAAATTTTTTTATTTATATATGAATATAACATATGACGACCATTAATACACGTTTTATTCATATATAAATATAACGTGTGACGAAGACAATGTAAAAAGAATATATTTTAGGTAAAAAAAAGTTTTATTACGTGTTATATTTATATATAAATGATATCTAAACCGTAAAAAAGTTAAGCATACATTTTATTTATAAATGAATTACGAATGTACTGCAATAAAAATTTGATCGATTTTAATTCACTTATAAATAAAGAGAGCTAATACTCTAAATTTTTTTTATTTTATCTTAAAATTATATCAATATGGATGTCTATTTATAGAGAATAAAAAATTATGAATTTTGATATACTTAAAATAATTTTTTGATAAAAATAACTTTTTAAAAGTAAAAAAAAAAACAAAAAAAAATGTGTTATGTATATTAAGGTAATGATTAGCGTAGTTTAAGGAAACATGTTTGGTTGGAAAACATTTGTGTATCCATTATTCATTTCCATCGGTACGCCTAAGTGTTTTACGGTAAAATAAATGTGTGACTGAGTATTTTTTTTCTCAATTGAACCTTCACGTTAAGCCCTTAAGGTTTATATATATATATATATATATATATATATATATATATATATATATATATATATATATATATATATATATATATATATATATATATATATATATATATATATATATATATATATATATTAAACAAATATGGTTGTTATAACTATTTAAAAATACCGTTTTACCATGCAAATGTTGAGTTTTGTACCGTGGTATAGTTCTTTTCAAGATTATTTACCGAAAGATAGTACTTTTAAGAATAATTACTATAAGATAGTAAATTAATTTTTGATCGGTTTTGTTTCCTTTTTAAAATATTTAATTGCCCTTTCAATTTTATCGCAACCACCACCATTCCCCTTTCAATTTTGAGTTGTCTGTTTTTTTTTTCATACGTGAATTATATTTATGTTATAGTGTAGAAGATATACCATTACTGTGGGACTTCTATCCATTGTAAATCTGGAAGACCCATGAATATAATTTTTTGGACTTGTCATATTACAACAATACAATGATCGGATCTCTTAACGATCCCATTCCCAATCTCTTCGATATGATCTCTGTGAAAAATGGTTTTTTCTGTCTTACAAGTACCCAAACCTTTCAAATCCGTTCCACTTTACCCAGTGAATACACCTAATATTAATCAACCGAAAGTTAAATTTCGTTTGTAATGATTTCAAAACCCCACATCGGTAACAATATATCGAAGAGTAAACATCTACATCCCAATCACCGACTTGAATGGTGATGAACACAAGTTAGTTTGCAAATTGTGATGGTTTTTTCGGGGCTGATTATGTCATTGACCGGACGTCTTCATAAAATGGAGACGACCTTTGCTTTCTTCTGGTTTAACGTGGCAATTTCCGGCCATGAATAAATGACGAAGAGAGAAGAGAGGGCGGTGGAGGGGGTTGCCAACATCTCAATTTTGAAGGCTATCGACA
>NC_056623.2:50994105-51181605 GCF_002870075.4 Lactuca sativa
CAGATCTCAGCGTACAGGTGACTTGATTTATAACCCCGAAATCGAAAAAGAAGCAAGGCGTTTGGCTAAGGAAAAACGAGTTGAACGTGGTCAAACTTCTAACCCCCACGGGGATTTGGAGGTTGAAACCGCTTCATTAAGTGATATAGAACCCGATTCTAGTCCCGACCCTCGCCAAGAAATTCCCGAAACACCACCCCTACAACAAAATCCACCCATTATTGAACCAATTGTAATGGCGGACGGAGGAGAAGTTCCCGAGAGAACCTTGAGGCAAATGATGGAGACCGATGTTACACAAACTCCAACCGGTATCAATTACCCGGTTTTGGAAGGAGGTTCGGAATTGAAGTCAAGTTTAGTCCACCACCTACCAACTTTTCATGGATTGGAGAACGAAGACCCTCACAAGCACTTGAAGATGTTCCATATTATTTGCACTAGCATGAAGCCACAAGGGTCAACCGATGACCAAATCAAGCTAAGGGCATTCCCCTTTTCATTGGCCGATAGAGCAAAAGATTGGTTATTCTATCTTCCACCGGGGTCGATCAACTCATGGACCGACATGGCAAGAGCTTTCCTTGATAAGTTCTATCCCGCCTCAAGAGTCTCAAGTCTTCGAAATGAGATTTGTGGAATCCGCCAAGGTCAAAATGAGACTTTCCATGATTATTGGGAGAGGTTCAACAACTTGTGCTATAGTTGCCCACAACATCAAATTCCGGAACAACTCCTCATTCAACACTTCTACGAGGGATTGTTGCCAATGGAGAGAAGACTAGTTGATGCCTCAAGTGGTGGAGATGTCTTTAGTAAAACCCCACAACAAACAAGACAACTTTTCAACACCATAGCCGCGAATTCACAACATTTTGGCCCTCGCCAAGATATGAAAAGAGACACACAACACAAAGTCAATGAAGTGGGAACATCAAATCTCGAGTCTCAAATCAAAGATCTAACCTCCGTTGTCCAAAAGCTAGCCATGGGACAAACTCCACAAGTGATGGTTTGTGGAATATGTGCAACAATGGGACATCCTACGGATATGTGTCCCATCCTTCAAGAAGATGCGGAGCATGTGAATGCCACGGGAGAGTTCCAAAACTACCACAACAAACCATCCGGTTACCAAAATGCATATAACTCAAGTTGGAAGCCAAATCCCAACATGAGCTACAACCCAAGATCATTGCCTCAAAATGCATTGGTTAGACCATCCTATCCACCACCACAACCTCATTACCAACATCAACAACCACACTATCAACCCAAACCGCACCCTCCACATCATCATCAACAACCTCCTCAATCCCAACCAAGTAGCTCCGGAATGTCTCTTGAAGACATTGTCAAATCTCTAGCCACTAGTACCCAACAATTCCAAAAAGAAACAAGGACTAGTATCTCCAACCTTGAAGCACAAATGGGAGATATAGTTACATCCATAAGCAAGTTGGAATCCCGTGGTAAACTCCCTTCTCAAACCGAAAAGAACCCAAATGTCAATGTGGTGACATTGAGAAGTGGCAAACAAGCCGGAGAAAGTAGTTCAAAGAAGAAGCCGAGGGAAGAAGAGGAAGAGATAGAAGTTATTCCCGTTGAAGTACCTATAATCAAGAATGATGCACAAGCCGGAGTTCCAAAGAAGACTGCCCCTCTAGTAACACCAATATCCACTCAACCACCGTTCCCCTCCCGACTTTCAACTTCAAAGAAGAATATGGAGGAGAAAGAGATTTTGGACACCTTCCGAAAGGTGGAAGTAAACATCCCTCTACTTGACGCAATCAAGCAAATCCCAAGATATGCAAAGTTCTTGAAAGAACTTTGCACCAACAAGAGGAAGTTGAAGGGAAATGAGAAAATTTTGATGAATGAAAACGCATCTGCGGTTTTACAAAGGAAACTTCCACCCAAATGCAAAGATCCCGGAATGTTCACGGTTCCTTGCAAGATTGGGGATGTCACTTTTAGTAGTGCTATGCTTGATCTTGGTGCTTCTATCAATGTCATGCCCTATTCGGTATATGAATCATTAAATGTCGGACCCTTAAGTGAAACCGGTGTCATAATCTCTCTTGCGGATAAATCGAGTGTCTTTCCTAGAGGTGTTTTAGAAGATGTCCTAGTGCAAGTGAACCAATTAGTCTTCCCGGCGGATTTCTATGTGATTGATCTAGATGAGCAAGTGTCCTCCAAATCGGCTCTAATCTTGCTTGGGAGACCGTTTTTGAAGACGGCTAGGACAAAGATCGATGTGTATGCGGGAAGTTTGACAATGGAGTTTGATGGCGAAACAATAAGTTTTAATATTTATGATGCCATGAGATATCCTAGTGACGTCTCATCTTTGTACTTTGTTGATGTTGTTGAGCCAATTACTCAAGAATTGTTTGAGTTGTCTAACGGTGATATGTTGGAAATGATCTTGAGCAAAGGATTCGATTGTGGGAAGCTAGCCGAACAATTAAAGCTTTATTCTTTGGATCCGGAAGTTGAGAAGTTGGTAAGTAAAATGGAGATGAAAAAATTCACAAGATTAGATGTCAAGCAAATTGAATTGCCCCCAACTCACACAAAATTGCCTCCATCCCTTGTTCAACCACCCGAATTGGAATTGAAGGTCTTACCTCAACATTTGAAGTATGCTTACTTGGGAAAGAATGAAACCCTTCCAGTTATCATTTCAACTCATTTAACCGACTTCGAAGAAGAGCAACTCCTCAAGGTGTTGAAGGAGCATAAAGAAGCCATGGGTTGGACGATTGCGGATATCAAGGGTTTGAGCCCCTCCACTTGTATGCACAAGATCTTAATGGAGGATGAATGCAAGCCAAGTAGAGACGCGCAAAGAAGGTTAAATCCGCCAATGATGGAAGTTGTGAAGAAAGAGATATTAAAGCTTCTTGATGCGGGGATGATCTATCCAATCTCGGATAGCAAGTGGGTGAGCCCGGTGCAAGTCGTTCCAAAGAAGACGGGAATCACGGTGGTCGAGAACAACAAAGGTATGATGGTCCCCACTCGTGTGCAAAACGGGTGGAGAGTATGTATTGACTACCGCAAACTCAATGCGAGCACAAGAAAAGATCATTTCCCATTGCCTTTCATTGACCAAATGTTAGAAAGGTTGGCCGGGAAATCTCATTATTGTTGTCTCAACGGGTATTCCGGTTTTCACCAAATCCCGGTGGCACCGGAAGACCAAGAAAAGACGACATTTACATGTCCATTTGGTACTTTTGCCTACCGGAGAATGCCATTTGGATTGTGTAACGCCTCGGCCACTTTCCAACGTTGTATGGTTAGTATCTTTTCGGAATACGTTGAAAACATAATTGAGGTTTTTATGGATGATTTCACGGTCTATGGCAACTCCTTTCAAGAATGTTTGACTAATCTCACAAAAATCTTAAAAAGATGCATTGAAACAAACTTGGTTTTGAATTTTGAGAAATGTCATTTCATGGTGAGTCAAGGTCTCATTTTGGGTCACATTGTGTCTAAAAAAGGAATTGAGGTAGATAAGGCAAAAATTGATGTTATTCAAAGCTTACCTTACCCGACTTGTGTTCGGGAAGTTCGTTCTTTTCTGGGCCATGCAGGTTTCTACCGAAGATTCATCAAGGATTTTTCAAAGATAACAAGACCAATGTGCCAACTCTTGCAAAAGGAGGTCGATTTCGAGTTCAATGAGGCGTGCAAAGAAGCTTTTGACAAGCTCAAAGAGTTGCTTACATCCGCCCCCATCATGCAAGCACCAAATTGGGATCTCCCTTTTGAGATCATGTGCGATGCAAGCAACTATGCGATTGGCGCCGTTTTGGGTCAAAAGAATGGGAGGTCCTCCCATGTGATCTATTATGCATCAAGGACACTAGACAATGCCCAAAGCAACTACTCTACCACGGAGAAGGAGCTATTGGCCATAGTGTTCGCCTTGGAGAAATTTAGACAATACCTACTTGGTACCAAGGTCATAGTGTATTCGGATCACGCAGCTCTTAAGTACTTGATGACGAAGAAAGATGCAAAACCGAGACTCATCCGGTGGATCCTACTGTTACAAGAATTTGACTTGGAAATCCGGGATAAGAGCGGATGCGAGAACCTCGTTGCCGATCATCTAAGTCGGATCACTTCAAATGAAACTCCTCTCCCATTGCGGGACGAGTTTCCGGATGAGCATCTCTTTTCCCTTACCCAATCTATTCCTTGGTATGCCGATATCGTTAACTTTTTGGTCACAAAAAGGTATCCCGACACATTCACGCGTTCTCAAAAAGACAAGTTGAAAAGTGATGCAAAATACTATGTGTGGGATGAACCTTATTTGTGGAAACATTGTCCCGATCAAATCATTAGGCGATGTGTGCCCCAACAAGAGCACCAATCCATTTTGCAATTTTGTCATGAATTTGCTTGTGGGGGACACTTCGGACCTAGCCGGACTTTGAGAAAAGTCCTTGAATGTGGATTATTTTGGCCAACCATGTCACGCGATTGTTATATGTTTTGCAAAAGTTGTGAGCGATGCCAAAGAACGGGAAACATTTCGCAAAAGAACCAAATGCCCCAAAATCCAATCCTTGTTTGTGAAATTTTTGACGTATGGGGGATTGATTTTATGGGCCCATTTCCCGTGTCATTTGGCAACGTTTATATTTTACTCGCAGTTGACTATGTTTCTAAATGGGTTGAAGCCAAAGCCACAAGATCGGACGATGCCAAAACGGTTATCGAGTTTTTAAAGTCTAATGTTTTTGCGAGATTTGGTGTGCCTAGGGCTTTGATTAGTGATAGAGGGACGCACTTTTGCAACAAAATGATGGAGGCTCTATTGAAGAAGTATCACGTGACTCATCGTGTATCCACTGCCTATCACCCTCAAACGAATGGTCAAGCGGAGGTATCGAATCGTGAAGTGAAGTCTATTCTAGAGAAAACGGTGAATCCGACAAAGAAGGATTGGAGTTTGAGACTCGACGATGCCTTATGGGCATATCGGACCACTTATAAGACCCCGATTGGAATGTCGCCCTTCAGATTAGTTTTCGGAAAACCTTGTCATCTTCCCGTCGAGTTAGAGCACCGAGCATTTTGGGCGGTCAAGAAATGCAACTTCGACATTGACGAGGCTGGAAGGCATAGGAAACTTCAACTCCAAGAGCTAGAAGAATTGAGAAACGAATCCTATGAAAACGCAAGGATTTATAAGGAGAAAACGAAGCTCTTCCACAACAAGTCCATCACCCGGAAGAATTTTGAACCGGGACATAGGGTCTTACTTTACCATTCACGGTTGAAGTTATTCTCGGGCAAATTAAGATCAAGGTGGATTGGCCCATTTGTTGTAATAAAGACTTTTGACCATGGAGCGGTGGAAATCCAAAGTGAAGAAACGGGACAAATTTTCAAAGTCAATGGGCACCGATTAAAGCCATTCTATGAAGGTTTTAATGCAAGTGTTATTGAAATCATCCACTTGGATGTCCCGGTGTGTTGAACCAAGCTAGAAGGACGTCTCGCCTAAGACGTTAAAGAGGGGCATTTTTGGAAAGCTTTATGCTTTCATATTTCTACGTTCGAATAAAGAAGTTTTGAAAATGTTTTGATGCAACTTTTGAAGTCATTTTTGAAGAAGCCAAGAGTTTCTAGGTGTTTGGGGCCTTCCGAATCAAGAACTAGTGAAGAAAACGAAAAAAAATCGCAAACCGGGACCAGAACTCTGCGCGACCCGCGCACGGGTGCGCGGCTAGTGTGCGCGGCCGGTCTTCAACTCGCGACAAAGATCGGACTCCAAACTGCAACATGTGCGCGACCCGCGCACAGGTGCGCGACTGGTGTGCGCGGCCGGTCTCCAACATGCAACAAAGATCAAATCCAAACTGCAACATGTGCGCGACCCGCGCGACCCCTCTGCGCGACCCGCGTGCTGTTTTGACGACTATCCCCTATTTTGTTGACCAGCTTTGACTTTCGTTGACCAGGTGGTTTAATGAGTTGACCAACATTGACCGGGTGTTGACCACACTTGAATATGGATTGAAAACCTCCAGCAACTCTCCTTCTTCATTTCATTCTCTCAAAGCCCTCTCATTCTCTCTCAAACTCTCAAGAACACATAAACCCACTTTTCACAAAAAATCGATTTCCCGGAGTTCCACCGGTCGGAATCCGACGAGACCACCGCCATTCTTCACCATTTTCCGTGCTCTACAAACCCCACCCAAAATTTACTCCGATCCATTGTCGGGTCTAGGGGCGCCACTACCACCCAACTCGCGGCTTTCCGGCCATTTTCCGGCCAACTCCCACCACCTCTCGCAATTCCGACACCACCAAAGTGTTTCTTTTTCGGGGATCTTCACATCTAACCAAACAAAACCTCAAAATCTCACAAAAAATTTCCCATAATTTTTGAGCCACCACGAGCCGCCGCCGGATTTTTCACACAAATCAAGTTGAAAATATCCGTTCAATGAACAAGTCTTGCATTTAGGCACCCACGAATAACCAAAGCTTGGGGTGCACGGTAGCGGATTCCGGGTTCAAGTTCAATTTTGGGATAAAACGGGTATTCTCTTTCCTTGGTTTTTATTACATTGCATTGTTTCAATTCAGTAATTGCATTCAATTATGCTTTGGAAATTGCCTAAGATCGTTAGTTGTTGCCCGGTTTATTTGGAAACATTGATTTGAGAAAGGTTGAGATTGGTTAACTTGTTTGGAAATTTGTTCAAAAATTGTTTAAACTTTGGTTGGGATTTCCTCATTTTGTCTCGTATTGCTGCCGAATTTTTGTTGGGATTATCAAATTAACCGAGTGTTGTTGTTGAAACAATTTTACATTGTCAAAAGTTGGGTGTCATTATTTCTTGGATTTTTTTTTCTTTTTTTTTTTGTGTTCGGTCTAAAGATAGTTGCATTGATTTGAGAGTGGTGAGGTGAGGGATTACGTTGGTGAAGTTGTTTTTGATATTGTAGGTTTCGAAAATGGGCAAAACCACGGCTCGGACACGCACCCATGGATCATCGATCGATCCTAACCCGCAAAAGGATACCGCCGGTCCATCACGCAAAGCAGCCGGTAAACGAAAAAAAAAGAGGAGAAGAGGGAAGCGATCCTTCCCTTACAAATGCTGAGATCAAAACCTATCGCTCCAATCTTCGGGGTCGCGCAATCCGGCCGACAAAATTCTACCATAAAAAGTCCATGAAAAAGCTTGGGGTGCATGATGGTGTATACCATTTGTTCATAAAACTCGGTTGGCGTGGTTTTCTTCGACTTTGTGACAGAACTTACGAGGAACCCACAATGGAATTTCTTAGCACATATGCACGAGATGATGACACGGAAGTCCTCACATTCCAGTTGAAAGGGGAGCATCATAGACTCACATACGCAGAGCTTGATTCTATCATGGGTATAGACGATCCGTTCCGCATCAGCCCCCAAAGTCAAGAGTACCAAGATTTTCTGCGTTGCCCTGATGCAAACTTCTGGATGCAAATTTTCGGTCTCCCAACCTTCAACCCAAGCCGACAGCGAGCCAAGCACATCGTTCACCCCTGTTGGCGAATTGCTCACCGAGTCCTTACGACGAGTATCTTCGGGCGTCTCGAGCCTGGTCAAATCAACAGATGTGAGCTATTTTTCCTCCGAAGCATGAGGCATACACTCTCCCTCAGTTTTTCAGGCTTCTTTTTAGACAAATGTGACTCCATACGCCAACGTTCCTCAGGGGAAATTTTCATCGGGGGACTCATCACGATCATAGGTCGAGCCGTCGGCCTAGACTTCCCGGCCCCCGAGTACATACCTGTCGACACCCCACCGAACTTCCTGCTAGATTGTGATACTCTCATCCGGATGGAGATGTTGCTCGATCGGGGAACACGCACGTACAATTGGTTAGACTCTGACAAAGCTCCGGTTTACATCCTGCCAAGTTGGATCGGTTCTTCATTCGATACAGACGACCCCGACACTTGGCTTCCTCCAGATCAGTTGACCCAAGCAGGTGTATTCCCAGAATTCGGTGATGATGAGGGTGACGATGCAGATGAACAAGAGGAAGAAGATGAAGAAGAGGACGATGAGATGCCTGAAGCTGAGAACCATTTTGACCAGCCTTCGATGCAGCAGCCGATGTTTCAGCATAATCAATTCCAGGCCCCTCCACATCATTTTGACCAGCCGCATCAGCAGGAGGGACACGAAGTCCCACCATATTTCCCCCCCCCCCCCCACGTTCTTTGACCAATTTGCCACAATGTTCTCCACGGTGCAGCGTATCGACGCCCAAACGCAAGAGAATTCGAGAGCCATCCTAGATGTGGCAAGCCGTGTTGATCGATTGGAGCAGTCCTCCTCTCACACTTCACGCCAACTCCAGGATATGTGGGACTACCACCATCGCCACGGGCATTTCCCGCCCAACCCTCCGATCTAGGTCCTTTCTGCCCTTTCCTTAAGCATTGAGGACAATGCTTGTTCTTAAGCTTGGGGTGGGGCATTTCCCTTCTTTTTTTTTTTCTTACTCTTTTTCATGCATTTTTAGTTAGGTTGCATAACATATTAGTTTAAGTTAATTTGCATTCATTTTTTTTTATTATTTTATTAAATTTTAAAAAGATTTTATTTTCTTCTTTTCTACTTTTTATTTTTGCATAACATTTAGCTTAAGACATTAGCATTCATGCATTTTTGTTGTCTGTTTATTCCCACCTCTCTTGGATGCCATGGAACAGGTTCATAGTTATTGTATCATTATTGGTCCAGGATCTTGTTGCTATCTCACCCATCGAACGGGGACCATTAGCTGCAGTTTGGGATCTCATACTTGGGATCAGATGCTGGTAGCTTAAAGGGGTAAGTGATCATGGACAGGTAGTTTTCATGAAGAATTATGCATACAATACTAATGACTGTAGGATATACTATAGCAATGGATGTCTTAGCCTTGCGGTCACTACCGCCGAGAGGATCACACTTGATCACGTTTGAACCGTTAGGATGAAGCACTAGTGCTTGTCCCCGAGTAGAATCCATATCCGGTCTCTTTGCATCACCATATCTTTTTGCGATTTTCTTAGGATTTTAGAGAAGTCTTTTAGTCCGCATGTGGACATTTTCATTATTTTTTGAAAAAAAAAGAAGAAAAAAAAAATTTCACAAATTTGAAGAGGAGCTTGCATTATATATTTATGCTCCACACATGGTCATTTTCTCGCTTAGACCATTCGGATTATATTACTACCCTTTCGGTTCCACTTACACACTTTAGGAACCAAATTTTGAGTCAAAGGGTTGTTATTACATTACCTTCAAAAAAAAAAAATAATAATAATAATAATAATAAAAAAAATAAATAAATAAATAAAAAATAAAAAATAAAAAACAAAAAAACAAAAAAAAACAAAAAAAGGGGCAGGCAAATTCCCAGCTGCAGAAATCTGAGAAGGGTGGCCGGTTCAATTATTGAACTAAATCTTCCAACATTTTGGTCACCCGACGTTTGATATTCATTTATTTAGGAATGTTTTATTGTATATAGATCGAGTTGTTTTTCGCAAATTGGTGATGTTAGGGAGACTGTCGAGTCGGATACTACGGGAGGTTTGGGCCAACACCAAGTGAACCGATTCCTACAACGGTGCCCGAGCGATTAAACCTAGTTACACATGAGAGAAATCGGCAAACGTGAGATCAGAGTGTACACTTAAAGAAGAGCTCCACCCGAGCCCATCCAACTGCTTTCTCCCTACTACACATATTCTTCATTGTATGCATGCTCCATTGAGGCTGCGACTGCTCATCCCTCCTTACTCACCTAAAGGAGTTATCCTAGCTGTGGTTTATGGTACCATTGTCATCGGATGAAAAATTCGTGAGGTAATAGCAAGATCAATTCTGACCATGTTGACTAACGGTGATCAGGTTCTGCGGCTCTATCCATTCTTTTTATTTTCTCTAGGATAGTTCATCCCAAGTTCATTTTAGTCTTGTCTTACTTGAGGACAAGTAAGGTTTAAGCTTGGGGTGATTTGATAGTTAGTTTTGTTTACTTCTTTTTATAGTTTATTTTAGCATATTTCATTCATAATTTAGATAATTTCCATGCATATTTTCCCTTTTGTTATTTTTATGACCATTTCGGGGTACTTTCTAGTTTCTTGAGCATTATTGCAGATTTTCTTGGAAACTAGCGGGGCGACACTCTTGCGAGGCGATTGGGCTTGAAGGGAATTGGAGATTTCATGCTTGATGGCTATGAAGGTGATTCATGGGGTGGACTTGTCAACTGCTTGAAGGCTTGGAAGAATTGAGCTTTAAATTTGAAAGATGCGGGGGAACATTCAAGCGTATGAAAATTATTAATCGGGCGAGTTCACGAGCTTTAGAGGATTGAGAGAGGTCAAATTGGGCTTTAAATGAAGAAAAACTTGAAGAAAATGGGCTAGGAGGTGATTGGATTCGATCTGGGCTAGTGGGATATGCTTTAGAGGCCCAAAATCTCAAAGGAGCCCATGTCAGGTACCACCCGCGCAACCCACCCGCGCAGCAGCACGCGGGTCGCGCAAGGCCCTGCAGGGGCAATTTCGGAAATCCTTCTTTTGAGCTATTTGAGGAAGGTTGGTGCCCATCTTTTGCATACTCTTGGACATCCGATTTTTGAAGATTCTCTCTGGAGTTTTGGAGACTTTTGAAGGTCAAGAACCCTTGAAGAACATCATATTTTTACCTCTTGATTCTTGCTTAATGTTTGGTACAAATTTCTCTAACTTTGTTTCTTTGTGTTTAGCCATGCTTGGCTAAGCTAATCTTGGTTGACTTTTGGTTAATCCTTTGAACTTTTGTTGAATGTTGAAGAATCCATGAACATGTTCTTAAATCTTTATGGGAATGTTTTGTGTTTTAACATCTTATCACTACTTGTATGTTTTAGTTCATGAGTTTAAATGTGTTTGTGGTGATTAGTTGGCTAATTTCTTGATTAAGTAAAGGATCCTCAAATTAGCAAGCAACAAATGATTTTTGTGTTGTTTTTGCTTCACACAATCATAAAAACATTTCCTCCAACATGGTGGTGAAAGCATTTGACCCCTCTTGGATTTGGTGACTTTTTGGTTCTTAATGCTAGTTGACTTTCACTAATTACATGCTATTTGGAATTAGTGACTTTGACTAAGGAAATGGTTGTGAGCTTCTCTAGCCATTTCAACAATTAAGAAAAGTCTAGGTAATCTCAAGCTCCTTGGATTACTATAGCCAAATTAAGGATTTAAATCAAAGTATTGCACCATTGGATTCTAATGATATATTCATCAAAAGTCAAAGTGAGGAAACTTTAAGTCAACCATCTCTCCCTTATTGATTTTACATCAAACTCTTATTTTTGTTGCATTTGTCTATTTAAATCATAGTTAATTCTAGTTTGTTTCAAGTATTTCAAAACACCAAAACCCCCCATTTTATTTTTATTGTCATTTTATAAGTATTTTTACAAAGAGATTTTTCATAGAGTTATAAATTGAACCAATCTCCGTGGATTCGATCCCTTTACCACTATACACTATTTTAGTGTGTAATATTTAGGGTTATTATTTGTGTTGGCCTCGACAACCACCAGATAGGAAAGTTGGATTTAAATTCAAAATATTAATATTCTTGTCATACAATAGCATTATCAGACAAGTAGTAGTTCATCAAAAGTCTCAAAAGCTTCAAAAATAAAATCAGCCATCCAGAATAAAAATGTTTAAAAAAAAGCTTCTAATAAGGATAAAATTGGAGCTGGATAACAATGGGCTTGGTAAAAAGTATTGTAATAAAGTTACAACGGGAGCATCAAAACAAAGAGCTAATGTAGGTTACATATAGCTATTATCGTAAACAATAATTATATATTGCTATTATAGGTAAAACATAGAGTACATAAATTAATGGCAAAAGATTACTGACATTGCCATTTTCCACTAACTTTCTCTCTTAAAAACATTGAGAGATAAATCTGATTTATTTTCAGCCTTTCTTTTTGCAATAAAATTTAGTCTCTCTTTAAAAGTACATATGATATTTAATAAAAAAAAACTGAGCTACGAAAAATGTTGATGATAGATTCTCATTTTACTTTTGGGTTGATTTTAGTTATTTGAAGTTGGATTTTCATAGTTACTGTTGAAATTTTCAGCTATATATGTTGGACAACAACCGAAAGTATCTATTGATTAATAAAGTTTGTTGAAGTGTAAATTAATACAATTTGAGCCACATCGTAACTATTGCTTAGCTTTTTTCCGCTTATGACAACACATTATTAAAACCATAATTTAATTAAGATGAGATATTTAAATAAAATTATTAGCAATTAACTCAAACCCAATGTTTCAAAAAGAAATTTGAGAGATTGGAAACTCTCCTGAATATAGCATTGTACTTCTAGTTCCTTACTTATCAAAGTTTTGTACCTTGAAAATCTCCTCAATCACAACAATGAAAATTGTTTTGTATCTACAATGAAGTTTAAAGGGTCAAAGTGTAACTAATTTCCATATTAAAGTAGGTTGCATTCGTGCATTTAAAAAAGCCAAAAAAGTGTGTTCCCCTCTAATCTTCCTTGTTATAAATTGCACCTTTAATATAAGTGGTAACCTCGACATAGGTTTTAATTACCCGCCATACAGTCCCAATTTTATATAAAGAACTTAAACTTAAATTAGATAAATAAAAATTAATAAAATAAAAAATTCATCTCATTGATAATAGGTAAAAACTCTCGAGTTGGAACAACTTTACTTCCTTATAGATTAATAAACTTAAAAAGGGTATCTAAAATAGGATTATTAGTGGATTCTTATAAAATTTCAATAAAATATAATAAGTAGATGTAAATGTAATATAACTTTTTTGATAAATACATTATGTTTGCTGCATTGGAAACATGATGTCTATACCATGACTACCTACACAACTTTTAAGATCTTTTGATATTAATAATTTTGATTTTTTCAACAAACTCTAAGTCTATATACGCTACTAACAATTGCAACAGGAAGGAATCAAGGAACGAAACCAAATCCCCAAAAGCAACATGCAATAATAGACTGATCGATGAAAGATATTTGAACATATAGTAGTTTCTTACCTGGCTTAAAGGCTAACATCAAGGTACCAGAGTCGCTTCAAAATCCTTCTTACAAATAACCATTTTTTAGCAATCTGGATATTATGATATTGAATGAATGTATTACCTTGTGCAGACGTGAGTGATGGTGGAGGTCATGGAGTCACACAATCATTGGACAAATTCTTGAAGTGTAAACCATGCTTAATAAAAAGAAGAAATAACTGAAACATGCCTAAATGGTGGTTAAAAAAATCTTGGAACATAAACAAAGGTTAAAAAGAATTTACAAACTCCCCATTTGACCACTATTATTGTCCACGCTTCTCCATTCATCCGCGGATTCCGTTCTTCAAGAACAATTGATTTCAAGTTTTATTATTTGTTAGGGTTAATCCAGTGCTTGGATTTCTTCCCGGTTCAAGTTTATAACGACAATTCTATGCCCTAAATATTTTTCTCATTCTTTAATGTCACAACCAATAGTCATTTCTGTATTTTACAGTTTTCCTTACTTTGGATGATGAAATTAGTGTGGAAAAAAGTTCAAAGTTTTATTTATTTTCCTTAAAATTCAACAATTACATATATGTTAAGAACATCATCATCGAAACCAACTTCCTTGTCATTTGCGGTTAATTGTATTTTGAGGATTGATTTATATTGGTCCAACTTTTTAATAGGGCCATACTACATATCTTCCAAACTTATATTTACATCGATGGATATATAAAATTTAAAGAATCTAACATTTTATAGGTGCAGATTTCTATTATACGCAGGAATTTAACATGAAGCACTGCAGCGAGAAGATATAATTGAAGTGAAACGCAAACTAAGTCTAACCACTTTTGAAGAATCCTGGAAGATCAATCATTCCGGAAGTGACAAAGGTAAATGGAGAATTATTTGGATGTTGCGAAGTTATATCAAGAAACCAAAGAACAAGGATACACCAGATTAATTTTTGTAGAGAAAAAAAGGAGAAATTCATTGCCGTCATGAAAGCCTGTGAATTTGTTCTATACATCATCAGAAGAATCCAAACAACAATGTTCTTCAAATTTTTTTTCAAAGAAGGAACAATGGGGAACCAGATGGAATTGAGAGAGGAAGTAGTGGCATGAGAAGAATAAAAGAAAGGGGTTGTTTGTTTTTTTTGTGAAGAGCTGCACAACCACTTTTGTCTGCGCCGCGCAGACAACACGCAGACATATGCCCTCGCAGAGTGTTTGTTTTTTTGAAGTGCGCAAACCAAAAAACGTCTGCGCGAGGTCTTCCTGGCGCAGACATGAGCCATTGTCTTCAAAGGTCTTCAGACCTCATTTTAACCAAAAAAAAAAAACCACCTGTTTTTTTTATTATTATTTTCTTTATCTTTTTGCTGAAAATGCATTTTTAATCTTTATGACATGAAATTAAGATTGAAAAATTAATTTATTTCAACGGCTGCAGACGTTAAAAACAAACAGTCTTCTTATTGCAGACCGCAGACATTTGGTCCACCTCTTCTGCCGCAGAGGCTTGCAGATGTGGTCCGCAGACTGCAGATATTTTGGCTTCAAAAAAACAAACAACACCAAAGTAGATGGAGACGATTGAGAAAAATCAAGATTGTGGATTATAATCCCCTTTTCGAAAACCCTAGATTAAACAGTGTCGTTGCATAGGTATGTTTGTGTGTACACCATCTGTTGATGGGTTATGTTGGTCTGCTTTCCTTTAGGAACAAAGGAGAAGAGAAGAATTAATGGTCTCTATTGTTGTCGATCAAAATTCACGACAGTCATAGACCACTTTTTCCGATTTAGGAGAAAAAGTGTTGGGAAGTTTCTTGAATCGGGAGAAAATAAAGGAGATTTATGGTGGATGTCCTTCTCTATAGCCATACCACACGTTGATAATCGATACAATGCATGGAACATGAAACGGTGCGATTTGTGAATCAACTCCCGATGTTTTAATGGTGCCGTTCAATAGGCAGGTTACGTGTTGGTGTTTGAACCATGTGAATTTTATTTTGGTGGCACCAGATAAAAAGGGTCTTTATATATAGTAATTATATATATATATATATATATATATATATATATATATATATATATATATATATATATATATATATATATATATATATATATATATATATATTGTAATTAACTTATTTAACAATAAATTCTTATAATACTTTTGTGATGTATGGTTCAAAATCATCTTACAAAACTGTTTGCATGAGGAATAAAATACGTGAGCATCTTTATCAATTTTATTAAAAGTTCATGTCATCCATGATAAGCAAAATACATAAGTAAATATATTAATAAATAATAACATACGTGGACATCTTTACATACCATTTTGCTTATAATAAACATCATAACATATAATATAATGTCTAACACATATTTAGTATATCATTTCTTATATTTTGTTCCATTTTGCTTTAGTTTTTAAGATTATTGCATATAATATGATTGGTTCCATTTGTTTTAGACTTTAAGTTTTTAATGCATTCATAACACTTGAAGGAAGGTTGCATAAGCCTCAACTCTTTCGTTCCTTTATTTATTTGTGTTTTTACTTATTTTATTTTTTTATGCTACCATTATATGAATTTCTCATTATTGTCCCACTTTAAAGCATAGATGTATGCTGTGTCATTTCTTGTTTAATTCTTAAGCATATTTTCACTTGTTTAAACATGTTTATTTAGACTTGATCGTTCGAACAAAATTTAGCATACTTCATAATTTGTGCTTGTTGCATTAGTTTGGAAAAGCTTTTGTCATTCTAGACGTGTGGCTTGAAATTGATTTGTTTTTGGATGTTTCAAGATGTTAGGATTTTCTCGCACAAAAACTATGATATATTGTATTATTATCACGTCATATTTTCACTAGTTTTCCACATATTAGGATTATGACTCATTTGTTTATGATTACCCTCATATCTTTTCCACTGGTCACGCAAACCAAACCTCCTCCCATTGGTTTTTCACCCATGTCTTCAGCTACTACATAATCTCCCCCTATTTACACATAATCATATAGTCCCTCTATTAATCAGTTAGTGCATGCGACCCTTTGGTCATTGTATGACCGTCATGTAATACATGGGCCCTGATGATACGTGTATTATTTAGCCAATTTGGGTCTTGCTTCTCGCTCATATATCTGATGGGTGTGCGTTGTGGTAGGATTCCGACTATACAACCTTAGAAGCATCAAGAAAGAAGACTGTTAGACTTGTCCCAGGAACTGTCGTGGGAGTAACTCCAATGATCAAGTTAGATCGCTAAAGAGAGTCGACTCCAACTAGCAGGATGGAGCCGACTATATGGAGACAATGATGTCTCTGTGAGATAGATTAAAGTGAATGAAGAACACTTACCTACAATGTTTAGAGGAGTAAGCTATTTATAGGAAAGGAAGGGGAGTCATGGTAATATTGTATTATTTAGTATGTATTATTCTATTAATATAATATTAGATGATATGTCCTAGATCTTTTTAGTGTGCATGTATCATAGAAAGTGTTCTTTTGTATCATTCTGTCCGGTGGCGGACCTTAGTGGTGCCCCAGGGGTCCCGGGCCATTGCTCCGACGCCGGCACGTAGTGTAAAACTTTTTTTTTTTAATGTTTTTTCTATTGGGTGCACCGGCTTAAAACACGAGTGACACTGCTAATATAGATTTATTTGGAAAAAAAAAATTTAATGTCACCCCTACGAAAATGTTTTGCGTCCGCCACTATCTGTCCTTATGTCCTTCCATTTCTATCCATGTATTTCTATCCTTTCACTTCTATCATTCCATTTCCATCCTTCACTTTCTATCCTTCTGTTTTGGGAGGTCCGGGGACGGTCCTCCATTATGCCCCCTAGTTTGAAATGTTGTATGACATCAAGACATATAGCATTTTGGACTAAATTCCAACTAAATCTCCTTTTAAAAAAATCTTTCCTGCCGCTAAACAATGTCATAATTTTAGTACACCTTTCATGGTTTTTATGCTTATGCTCCAAAAAGCTATAAAAATTCCTTAGAAGGAAATATACTAGATAAGGGATCCTGCGAGGGTTACAAAGTGTCAATATTTAGTTTGTAGAGGGTATGATCTATAACATGGTGTTTAAATTGCTTATATTGGTTGCGAACGGAATCGAAAAAGGGAAATTGGATTTTGGGAGATTATTAGTGAAAATAAGGAATTTCCGGAACGAAACTAAAGGTTTTCTAGCGACCAACTGAGTAACGTCCAGAAAACGAAGATTAGGTTGTTGATCGACGTTTCTGTTAGGGTCGTACTTTGATGTATTGTATTTGAGTTTGTATAGTGAAACGTATTTCGGAATGATTGTGAATTTTGTGTTGATACGATCGCGATCGTATTGACTTACCTAGAATCTCAGTAGTTAGTTTGTTATGTTTTGACAGTTGTAGTTTGTCTAGGTGTCCTAAACCTGATTGGTCAGTGGTCAACCACTTCCTTATATGTCCTATAGAAGGTGAGTTCGTTGAAGGTATTGAGTATTTTTTGAAAAATAGTCTTACAAAAAATTGTAATTGCATTCCTTTTACTCTCTAATGAAAAAACAAATCTTATTTACGCTTGAGTGTTCTTATTGATTACATTTTTCAAACATGATTTCGTTCTTATTGAATCTATCGATCCAACAAGTGATATCAGAGCAGAAATATCTTTGAGCTCATCATCAAATCTATTCATTCGATTTTGTTTCATTGAGTGTTCTTCACGTTTTTTGTGTTCGTCAAATCCACTTAGATATATTCCGCAATCTGCAATTTCTGTAACAATCAAAATTTTCAAAAAAAAAAATCATTTTTAAAATCACATAAAACCCAATATCGCATTTCTCAAAAACCACAATGTATAAGTTGTCAAAACACAAATCAAAAATTATTTGATAATATCCTAAAATCCTCAAAACATAAACTCCAACTGGTGTGTACAATCAAGTTGGCGCCAACCCGCGATCTTGAAAAGTACCTGAAACACATATCACATAACACTGTAAGCAAAAAGCTTAGTGATTTTCCCAAAAGACCACACACAAATAATTAGCCTCTCATGGCTATATCTCAAAAAGGACCCTTCGGTCAATGTGTCTCAGTGAAGACCCTCTGGTCTCACAACTCTGTTAGACCCTCCGATCCTAAGTTATCAAGGCACAAAAATAATATACAACACATATCACAAAGACAAATGCAGAATATCACATAACTCAGTATAAACATATAAGACCCTCCGATTACACAATATCACCACTCAGGTAAGTATAGTGAGAAGACTCACCTCGTAAGTAAGCAAGTAGGTCTTGCACTCGATGACGGTCTAGACTCCGCCTACATATCATAATCATCTCTAATTAACACTTAATAATAACAACCCTAAAATGTTAGGCTAACCCTTTTCTAACTCTCGGAAAGGGTGAAAGACCATTTTACCCCTAAAATGTTAGCCTACCCCTTTTCTAACTCTCGGAAAGGGTGAAATACCATTTTACCCCTCCATGGTCTCCATGGTCTCTAATTAACACTTCATAATTTGAATTCATTTTGTGCTCATTGTATTGATTCTTACTCAATTTCTCTTGAAATCATGTCTAAATTTGATCCGTCAAGTGGAATCAATTTTCCAAGCGGTATTGTATCTAATACTCACATTCCTATTCTTTTTCCTGAAGATTATGAAGTTTGGACGATGCATTTTGAAGATTATATCGTTGGAATTGAAAATTGTCACACCCTCGGCCGACGGCAGAAACATCGTGTTGTGCAACGTTAGGATGTTGGATTTCTAGTCAACATGATATATTGAACAATCCAATTATTATGCAAACGTTACTTTTTATTCATTAAATTATATATATATATATATATATATATATATATATATATATATATATATATATATATATATATATATATATATATATATATCAAGGTTGCAAAAATCGCTCGACGGTAGCTCGACGGTGGACTGGGTCAACGGATTAATCGGCTAAACGGGGATTAATCGGAGACCATTAGTTATTAATAAATTAATAAATATAGCATTAATCCTAAGAATATAACATTAATAAATATAAAATTATATCAATTAAAAATTAATAAATATAACATTATAACATGAAACTATTATTACAAAAAACTCATTTGATCCTTAATACATCACATCTAAATAACTAACTACTGCATTATGAATATTGAGGGAACAAGAACAATTTTAGAAGCTTTATTTCTTGTTCTTTCTCTTGGCTTCTTTGGTTGATTCGTTTCAAAGACCTAGAATTGGACACTAACCTTCAATTGGAACCTTAACATATTAAAAACAAATTAACACATTAACAATGAACCAAACATTATCAATCAAATTAACAGCGAACAGGGTGGATAACTCAAATTACAAAACAACTTAATAGTTAATTAAACAAGGTGAAGTGGTTGGAGGAGAACTCAAATCACAAAATTAAACAAGCAGAAGTGGAGAATTAAACAAGTCGTTGCATGTTCCTTCCAATTAACCCTCCCTATAATCACTACTCATTCAATTAAACAAGGAATGTGAATCAAATTTCACCGAGACAAAATATCAAACAGTTGGTGTGCACCTGTTGTGATGGATTCAATTACAATACAAACATCAATTCATTTACACTACCTGGTTACAATACCTGATATATCCATGAATACGGGTTCCATTACAATTTGCATCATGGATTGAAGAACTAACCTGCATCACAGATTCAAGGGGGTTGTGACAATCGAGGCACATACCTCACACCTCAGACGAAGAACGAATTGATAAGTGACTTGATAATCGAGACACGGACCTCAGACAGTGAATCGGAGTTCCAACTTCCGCCTTCGATCTAGCAGAAAACAAAATCACAGATGGAATGAGTTTGAATTGAATGTGAATCGAAGTTCCTGTGGAATTGAAGATGAATCGGAGTTCCCATGAATTTTCGAATTTACCTCAGATGTCCCAATTTCCGACTTTGAATTGAAGGTGAATCGGAATTGTTGCGTCGTCGGAGAAGATGAGTCCACAGCTTAGAGAAGAAAGCAGTCGACGATTTCGTGTTTTGATCGATTTCAATTCGTATGAAAGCAATCGGATTCCCATGCTTCACTGTCGACATCCCACATCAATGGAGTTGTGAAAAAAAATATTAAGGTTGCAAGTTTGGCATCCTACATCGCTGGTGGGACAAAAAATGAAGGCAGGCGTATCTTATAAAAGGAGACTTTGGTTACTTTAAAAAATCAAACCCAAATGCTCGGTGGGTTAACTGGTTCTTTTGAGCTCATGGTTAGCTGGACCGATTTGACCCAATTAGGAGTCCGAGTTGGACCGATTTAGTCCGATTTGGACCGAGTTGGACCGATATTAACTAAGGCCAATTATTTTACCCTCTAACCCTTATTCGTAAGTAGTTGGAGGCCGCCAAGTTTCTAGGCGTTGATTAATCGGCCGCCTTGGCCAATATTTACAACCATGATATATATATATATATATATGTGTGTGTGTGTGTGTGTGTGTGTGTGTGTGTGACATAGATGTTCAAGGTACAAGTACGTTCTGAAAGCAAAGTATATATATATATATATATATATATATATATATATATATATGTGTGTGTGTGTGTGTGTGTGTGTGTGTGACATAGATGTTCAAGGTACAAGTACGTTCCGAAAGCAAAGTAAAATAATAAAACGCATAAGTTTCTAACTGCATCACCGGGATCTCGCCCATCGTCTTCCAGATTCATTCTCCTATGAGTACATATAGTTTGAAAGTTCAACATAACGTTGGTGAGTTCACATGTTTTATATACCATAAAACATTTTGTAGGTTTTGTTATGCCAGTGTTGTTGTTATCCTAAACTCGCATACTTGACTTTGTGTTCTATCGCTACTTTCTTAGGTTTATTTCCTAGTGGTCGTTTTATTAGATAGATTAGTTTAAGAATGTTACGATGAGTTCCTATAACCAAGTTATGATTTTGTAGAATAATCTTCGAAACCACGACGGCTCATCGGACGTCGCAAATAGTTTAGAAGGTATGCATGTTTCGAATTGCTAACAGGTTGTAGCTAGCAACCACAGGTGAGAGTGTCAATCTCGTATAGATATATACATATCTTTCCCGCTCACTTCAGATTTAACGATTATAGGCAGGGATAGCTAAAGGTTATTTAGCTGAGGGATAAACTGTGTCTCATCTAACACTTTTTTGTGTTCAGCCTCCACTGGTCGATCATGCTGTTTTTCTTTATTGTATTTATACGAGATACTTATTTTATATATATATATATATATATATATATATATATATATATATATATATATATATATATATATATAGGGAAAAGTGAATATACCCTTAAGGGTATATAAGCTTAGGTACCCAAACTCACCATACTACATCGTTTTGTATCATATATATAGACATTGTAATTGTCCAATGTTCTTATAATTCAACTTCTAAATTGAATTACTTCAAAGATTTTTATAAATTTCATATTTACCTTCCTCTTACATAATTGTCATTTTCAACAATAATATATATAGCCTACTAAGTGTTCGACAAAAAGATGTGATGTAAAAGAAGATAATAGTGAAAATTTAAAAATATTGAATACAAATCAAGTTAAGGATTGAAGTTTAACAATATTATAATGAATATATCCAATAAAACGACGTATTATTATGAGTTTGGGTACCTAAGCTTATATACCCTTAAGGGTATATTCACTTTTCCCACACACACACACACACACACATATATATATATATATATATATATATATATATATATATATATATATATATATATATATATATATATATATATATATATAGGCCTAGGTTATTCTATTCAAACTAATTATTGTGTTATTGTATGCATAAATATGGGCCAATCATTTTACTTATCTTAAGAAAGTGATTAATACATATTATTGAATTAAAAATAATCGAAAAATATCATCTAGTTTAACTAAAAGGATATTTTAGTCAATTAACATAGATTTAATAAAGGAAAATTACATTTTTTAAGGGATCATTGATTCTATTAATTTTAATAATTCCAATTTTAAGAATTATAATTATTTTAATTCGGACATTCTGACAGAATATGTTTATGAGTATATTCAAAATTAAAAATATTCTTGAACCAAAAATAATAAAAATATTCTTGAACCTATTTCTTGATCATGAATTTAAAAACTTCTTTTAGAATAACAAATTCTTGAACAATCACTAGAAGAATAAAAACAAAAAATACATTATTTCTTATAAAATATGGGTAAACCTTGTTAATAATTACATTTATTGTTAAAGAATAAAACTTAAAAAACAATCAAAACTGGAAAGAAAACATCAAAATCTAACAACGACTAATACATTCTAAAAGAATAATGTGGTCCGTTTCAATTTTGTGGTCCGTTCTTCAAGCATCAACTTCTGTGATTCCAACAGAATTGGAATTCGTCATTTCATTCCAACATAATTGGAATTTGTCATTCCATTCCAATAGAATTAGAATCTTACCAATATCATCCATTGAATCAAGAGAGCAACACAATCCATTCTGAATTGAACTAACGTGCACTCCTTTCTTCACTGCGAGCCTCAGACCACCCAATCACCAGCTGCTCCCTCTTGTTCTTCCTTCTTCCTTCTTTCTTGTCAAAAAATCAAACCCATAACCTGATAAAAATTAATAACTTATCACCAATGCTTGATTCACAATTGTATAAAAAGATCATAGTTCACAATTGTATAAAGAGATCATAGAGAAACCTGATCAAATATCTATCCCTTGCTGAATTCCTTCTATATATATATATATATATATATATATATATATATATATATATATATATATATATATATATATTTCACCTTCTTTTTTTCTACAAACCCAATCGAATATGCACTCACGATTCTCTGATGCTTCTTTACAGTATGTGATTAAATAAATATAAACCATGTAATGATGTAAAGTATAACAAAAACAAGTTGATTTTACCAGTCTGAAACTTTGATGCAAGCATAATGAAGAAAGTTAACACACAAGAAGTAGTAGATGAAGAAAAAGAGATCTTGAACGATCAGCCATTGCCATTCACCAAGCTTTTAAATTATGCAGATGCACTGGATTACACTCTAATGGCTCTTGCATCCTTGGCCTCCATCATCCATGGGCTTGCTTTCATCCTCCTTCATTAGCAAAAGGAGTATCAAACCTCCTTTGTTCTTCCCTCTCCTTCTCTTATCAAAAATCAAAGCCAAACACATCAGTGGATCATTTTTTTACTTGCTTTCATCCTCCTTCATTAGCTTTTGTCAAAACAAAAAGAAAAGAGTGAACAAGAAATGACAAAGCACTTACCTGTTATCGATTCATAGCAACACCTCTCGCACATCTGTTTTTCTCCCCTCGCTTCTCACTCCCTTTCCCCAGCCCCATAGAAGCGTCTCTGCTTCTTTCCCCTTCATCTTCTTCGGCCTAAGTCGAACCCTAAAGGCCATCACCGACTGCGAATCAATAAGACCAGCAGCCATCAGACCTCCTTCCTTCGCATCTCACAGCCAGCGAAGAACAATTGAACCTTCGCTGCTTCTACACGTCATCGATGCTTCCGCCTTGTCAAGACCCGGAGACGGCGATAGCGTCGTAGTAGGTGAATGGGGCGAAGGAGAAGAAGGAGGGGTTCCTGATTCCTTCGATTGTGTTCCCTTTCGATCGAATCCGTAAGGTTTTACAAAGTGACGGTAATTAAAAGGCAATAAATTAGGTTAAAATCAACTAGCATAATTATAGGAAATTATTTAGGAAAGTTGTTTATAAAATTACCTAATTACCCTTATTTATTTCTTTAATTATTTATTTATATTTTAAATTTTGATTGACCCACATTTATGCATACAATAACACAATACTTAGTTTAAACACCTGAACCTATCTCTCTCTCTCTCTCTCTCTCTCTCTCTCTATATATATATATATATATATATATATATATATATATATATATATATATATAAGTTTTAGTATTCAGTTTAGCTAGGTATATGGACAGTATAACCACTAGGTACAAAGTTATCCAAAGGGTGGCTATAGGTTGGCTAGTGTAACAACTAGGTAAAATTTTCCCCTAAAAGTTTTACCAGCATAATGATTGGGTATGCATAATTTCTAAGTGTTTGAGTCAACGTAACATTTAGGCATAATATTATCCATAAAAGTTGGGTTGGGTATCTACTAGGCATAATATTATCCTAATGACCTAAGCATAATTATATAACTAATGCTATATAGTTAGTAATAATCATGAAAAATAGTTGTGATATAACATGTACTCTCCCCCCCCCCCTCGGTAAAAGGTTTAAAAATTGTATAGTGGGGCTGTAAACTCACCCTTGATGCGTGAAACCGTTCATTTAGTGTAGAATCGGGAGTCTGGAACTCGGGATGCGCTTAGGAAGTAGTGTCACATAAATATATATATATATATATATATATATATATATAGAGAGAGAGAGAGAGAGAGAGAAGATCTTGGAGGTGTGCATAATGAAGTGTCGGAGCTTGCTATTTATAGCAAATTTTAGACCAGGTGCCACACAAATGCACGTGAGCCACAGGGAGCTACCACGTGTCCCCATCTCCTTGTGCGGTTGTTCCACGTCATATGTATCCTGATGAACCCCGTCGTCAGATGCGCGTCACGTGCGAGTGGGTAAAAATTAAACTTTAAAAATCCGTATCTCTCGTATACGAGCTCCGTTTTCAACGAATCTTATATATCCGTGTTGGTCTCGACATACACTACAACTATTTTTTTGGTCATTTTGGCTAATTCTAACCTTTGTTTTTAGCCTATATTTTATAACCGTTATGATTTTATAAAAATCATAACTCTCTCATATGGGTTTCGTTTTAGGCGTTCTTTGTCTCAAAATTTCTACTTTGAATAGTATTATGTTTTTCCTTTTGGCGACTTCTTCCAAAAGTCAATTGTTCTCTTTGTAGTTTTTGGCGTTGTAACTTTTAGTATGCGGTAGATTTTTATTTACTATAAACATCATATCTCTTCCATATCAAATCAGATTTTTACGAAGTTTATATTTTTGGAATCGTGGCAACGTGTATATTCTAAAACGTTAACCTGCTCTTACGGTGACATGATTTTTTGTGCAGTTATTTCTGAGCCTGTTTTTTGATGTAATTTAGGACAAAAATCGAATATCTTTATTGTTTTGTCGGATGATTACATGGTTGTCCTATTACATGTTGTTGAAAGCGTTAGATTCTAACGGCGGTTGGTGACGTATTTTTTGGGTTGTCACAAAGATCATGGTCCTTATATGTGGGAATCGGTTATGAATGGTCCATATTTGTGTTCAAAGACAAAGTTGTTTGTGTTTAATCAAAGTGATTACTCAAACATTCTTGCCAAACATGATCTTACTCAGGATGAAAAAGATATGCTTCGATATGATATTTGTGCAAAAGAGATTTACGTTTTGCTCTTACTCCAAATACTTTCAGGTTGGTTAGTTCTCTCAACACTGCATAACATATTTGGGATCAGTTGAAAAAACTCTACTCCGGAGATGAAGATTAAACTCATTCTATCCAGACAAATTTGCTATCAGAATTTAGTTCTTTCAAGCAAATGGATGATGAAAATCTGGATCAAGTTGTTTATAAGTTCAATGATCTTCTTAGCAAAATGTTAAAACTTGGATTGGAAAGGTCTGTGACTGAAACAGAAGGTTATGTTCCTGAATGGATTGCATTCGAAGTGGAAGTCACATTTTTCCACTATCAAAGCTCATGAACAATTCAGGATTTACAAGTTAGTTCAGGTTGCTGGAATTCTTCGTACTCATGAATCGAAAATGATGGAAGATATGAAAATTGTTCCAAAAGTTGGACCTCTTGCTTTGGTTGCGAAGGGTGATGTTGTTAAGGAGAAGAAGTAAAAAACTGTTGATTCTGATTATGATGAAACAGATGATGAGTTTACTAGTGAAGAGAAAGCCTTGATGGTGAGCAAACCGAAAAAGTTCTTTAAGAAAAACTTTGCAAAGTTTAGAGGCAACAATTCATCAAAATCAGACAAGAATGGAGGTGGATACAGAGGAAATTTCCTATTCGGAGAGAAATAAAAATGAAGACTCAAAAGGCTATTAGAAAGATGAAGAGAAGAAGAAGATATTGTTGGGTGATTATGGATTTGACTGTACCTACTTTAATGGCAAAAATCATTTTGCAAAAGAATACATGTTTAGAAAGCAAAATGAAAAGAAAGAGAAGTAGAAGGACGAAGCCTATTATGTCCAAAAGATTTAAGAACTCCGATTGTCAAAAGTTTAGGGAAAAGTGTGAATTATGGAAGAAGAGGATCGATAATGGTCGTGTTGAAGTATGGTCCACTGATTACGAAGATGAGGAGGTTGGTAAACCAAATCATGGAAATGTTTTGTTGCTAACTTTGTTGATGCAGGTGTGAAAGTTGGAAAGTGTTTGATGGTGAGAAATTTTGGTTCATTGGAACAACAAGGGAGTGGTTCAGAAGATAATTGAAACTCAGACAGTACGAACTCCATCGGATCGTGTTTCTCTGCCAAAAGTGCAGGAAAGCACATGGAATTGTGAAACAAGGTTACTGCGAAGGTATACTCTATTCTCAAATCATTAGATATTCCATTTTTTCGTTATAATGATGAGTTAATTGAATTGCAAGATAATATTTCTGAATTAGGTGGAAGTTTAAAATACAACCGATTGAAAGTTTCTGATTTTAATGATAATCTTAGCAGGTGTAAATTTAAATTAGATAAGAGGAGACTTAATTGAGAAATTGGAATTAGAATTGAGAAAATATATTTAGGGACATCTTATTAATGTTTTAAACATGTTTAAAACGTTTGGAGTTAAATCATGATGATATGCATCCATTTAGGTGGGATCGAGACTTTTATGATCCAAATATTATAATAACTTGGATATCAATTACGGTGAATAGTGATATAAGTGTCATTATAAAAAGCCTACATCTGTTGTTAGACCTTGCAAATCCTTCTTGTGGTACTTGTGTGATGGTTGATATGTACATATTATGTTGTTACATTGTTATATCATTGAGGCCTTGTTTTCATATTCCGCACAACATTATTACATTGTTTTGTCTTTTAAATGTTTTGTTGAAGTTTATGATGTTATAATAATGCACTTTAACATATGCAAAATTTTCCTAAAAACAAAGTTTTTGTGTTTTGATAAAATATGAGGGTTTGCATTTGTATAAAAATTCATATTCGTTTATATATTGTACTTATAATGTCTAACTTAATCTAACTTAATATTATTCATTAGACTTTCCAAATTTAACATACTATTTTATGTTTAAAATAGTATTTATATTTTATTTTTCTTCTTATATTGGTTTTGTGATGCCCTTATATACCATTTTGACAAGATATATCTATTGTTAAAATATGTTAATGTTTTAACACGTTAATAGAAAAAATCTTATATTGAGTGGGTTTAGACTTAGAGTTTTAAATGTACATCTCCAACTACTCATACATGTTACATTTATGGAGACAATGAAAAGGTGTCAAGTTCAATGGGTGGGGCCTAAATTAAATAATAATAATAATAAATAATAGAATTAGCAAAAAAAAAAAAAAAAAAAAAAAGAACAAAAAGAAGGATAAAGCGAACCATTTTAGAGTACTGTCAAGTTTTTGAAACTTAGACTTAAAAGTACTATTTTCACTATACATGGATCATTTTACGTCGAATTTATCAATAACAAACATAAAATTTACGCAACAAAATCGGTCTACAATGATAAAAAAGCAACAAGTTTCTTCATGAACAAAATCAAAACAAACATTATATCGAGGGACTACCTTAGAAATTTACTTTTAAAATTACATTCCTCCAAAAGGAGCGAATCCTTGTATATTATAGTTTGGAAAAATGATTCGTAGAGTAATGAAATATATTCTGTACATATTTAATCATTTTCTATTATTTTGTATATAAATTATCATTACATCATTTTCTATTATTTTGTATATAAATTATCATTAAAATAACATGAGTTATTCAACATAATATTTTGATCCAGTATTGTAGGTTAATGTTATTTTTTGTATATATGATTCAATATTAAACTTTTTTTTTATACATGATTTATTTTTAAACTATGAAAAATTAAATAATACTCGCGCGTTGTGCAGAATATAACAATATATTTGAAATTTTTACAAATATATGTTTTTTTAAATATATCAATGACATTGTTATTAGTTTTTATATATTAAATCTTATAGTGAGTTGGTATAAACATTGTTTGTTTTGAATTATATGATAATGTAGATATCTTTTAAAGTTGTGTAATCCTAAGTGTCTTAATAACGTCTACCTGCAGGTTACTTATGAATAAAATTAAATAAAATATACGATTTAATAATATTTATAGTTGTTGTTATGATTAATTAATTTTAAAAAGTTTATTTGCTTAAGATTTTAATTTCTATCATTGTAATTACTTAAAATATCAAACATTATTTTTGTTTTTAACGACAACAATATAATTTTTGTATATAATTTTACGTTTAGCTATTGTTGTTGTAAATTATTAAAAATAACGTATTTAGAAATCTTAATTATTCTAATTTGGTTTCAGAAATTTTAATGTTTTAAAATTTTTTTTTGATGAATATTGTTAGTTTCTATGATAGTACTTTTAAAACAAAAAAATTGCTTTTGTTTTTAAAGAAAATATTATAGTTTTTTATATAATATTACTTTTAACTATTCTTATTGTAAGTTATTTTTAATCTATTTATTTGAAAATTGTTAATGATTATAATAAAATAGTTTCATGGTTTTTTTGTTAATTTGGGATTAGAATTTAGGTTTAACATTATAGTTTATAATCTTTAACTATTTATAAAACAGTTTCTCGATTTTTTTCATGTTTAACTGAAATTTTGATTTAAGTTAATTATTTAATATTATATTGAAATTAATAATTTAACTATTTTGCATCAACTCATAAACTATACAAATTTTGTGACTTTAAAATGATAATTGCTCACATACGACAACATATTTAAACTAATAAGTTAACTATAATATGTTAAAAAGTTAAAATCATAAATTTATAAATAGAAATATAATATGAGCTTTTAGTATTGTAGTTTAGTCAATCGTTTGAATGACTTCTATCTGCGAGTTATACGTGAATAAAATTAAATATAATATATGGTTTAATGTTATTTATTGTTTTTGTTATTGTTAATTAATGTTTTAAAATTTCTTTGCTTAATGTTTTAACTTCTATCAATAATTTTTTTTTTAAAACATCATTATTTTTTATTTTAAAGGCAACAATATAATCATTTATATAGAGTTATTTTTAACTATTGTTATTGTAAGTTATTTTAAGCTACTTATTTGAAAACTTTTAACGATTATAAAAATATCTTTAGTAAATATTTTAGTTAAATTGAGATTACAATTTAGTTTTTGCATTTATGACTACAATTTATCACTTTTAACTATTTACAAAATATTTTTTGGTTTTTAAGTGGAACTGAAATTTATATTTAAGTTGATACTATAATGTTATATTTGAATTAATAATTTAAGTGTTTTGTCCAAACTGTTCAAAAGTTGTAACTTTAAACTGATAATGGTTTACATATAATAACATTTTAAATCTAATAAATTAAGTATATAATATATTAAAAGTTAAAGACATAACTTTATAAGTAGAAGTAAATATATTATTTTAAAATTGAAATTTAGTTTATTTATGATTACACTTTATATTTGATATTTACTTAACTTTATTAACCAACTTATAATCATTATTAGAAAGACATTATAATTTATCACTTTTAACTATTTTCAAAATATTTATTGTTATATTTACAGAAAACATATATTTATAAAGATTTCAACTAGAGCAAATTACACGAATGGTCCCTATGGTTTAGCAAAATTTGCACGCTTAGTCCCTAACTTATTTTTTTTAACTCGGAAGGTCCCTAATATTTGTTTTTGTTACGCATTTGGTATCTGTCTTACCTAAAAATATTATTTTTCACATTATTTTTTTAATTTATTTAAATAAACATACCCTCAACCCTGCCCCCTCACCTTATCTTACCTACCCCACAATTTTTTCCTATTTTAATAATAGTATTTTTAGGTAAGACAGGGACCAAACACGTAACAAAAACAAACAATATGGACCAAGTGCGTAGCAAAAACAAACAGTAGGGACCTTCCGAGTTAAAAAAATAAGTTAGGGACCAAACGTGCAAATTACCCCAAACCATAGGGACCTTTCATGTAATTTACTCTTTCAACTATATAGGTGTTTCTGCGCAACGCACGGGCATTCGCCTAGTCATTATCATCATTATCATATCATATCATATCATATCATACTATATTATAAAGGAAACATTTTTCCTTTCACCACATTCATTTGAAACTCTCATGCATTTTCTTTTCACCACATTCATTTGAAACTCCCATGACTTTTCAATTTCTTTCTAATAATAATTATAAGTTGGTTAATAAGGTTAAATAAATATCAAACCTAAAGTGTAATCATATATAAACTACATTTTCGAATTAAAATAATATCTTTACTTCTACTTATAAAGTTATGTTTTTTAACTTTTAACATATTATACTTAATTTATTAGTTTTAATATAGTATTGGATGTAAACCATTATCATTTTAAAGATACAATTTTGAAACAATTTGTATAAATACTTAAAATATGAATTTAAATATAACATTACATGGTTAACTTAAATATAAATTTTAGTTTAACTTAAACAACCCAAAATGTTTTTTTGTAAATAGTTAAAAGTGATAAATTATAGTGTTTTTCTAATAATGATTACAAGTTGGTCAATAAAGTTACATAAATATCAAACCTAAATTGTAATCATAAATAAATAAACTTTCAGTTTTAAAAGAATATATTTACTTCTACTTATAAAGTTATGTCTTTAACTTTTAATATATTATACTTAATTTATTAAATTTAAAATGTTGTTGTATGTAAACCATTATTAGTTTAAAGCTATAACTTTTGAACAGTTTGGACAAAATACTTAAATTATTAATTTAAATATAGCATTATAGTATCAAGTTAAATATAAATTTCAGTTCCACTTAAAAACAAAGAATATTTTTTAAATAGTAAAAAGTGATAAATTGTAGTGTTAAATGCAAAAACTAAATTGTAATATCAATTTAACTAAAATATTTCCTAAAGATATTTATTATAATCGTTAAAAGTTTTCAAATAAATAGCTTAAAATAACCTACAATAACAATAGTTAAAAATAACTCTATATAAATGATTATATTGTTACCTTTAAAATAAAAAAAACAATGTTTGATGTTTTAAAAAATTATAATGATAGAAATTAAAACATTAAGCAAATAAATTTAAAAAAATTAATTAACAGTAACAACTATAAATAACATTAAACCATATATTATATTTAATGTTATTCATGTGTAACACGCAACTAGAAGTCATTCAAATGACTGACTAAACTATAATATTAAAATCGCATATTATATTTCTATTTAAGAATTATGACTTTAACTTTTTAACATATTATAGTTAACTTATTAGTTTAAATATGTTGCCGTATGTGACCAATTATCGTTTTAAAGTCACTAGATTTGTATAATTTATGAGTTCATGCAAAATAGTTAAATTATTAATTTCAATATAATATTAAACAATTAACTTGAATCAAAATTTCAGTTAAACTTGAAAAAAAATCGAGAGACTGATTTATAAATAGTTAAAGATTATAAATTATAGTGTTAAACCTAAATTGTAATCCTAAATTTAAAAAAAAAAACAAACCATGAAACTATTTTTTATAATCATTAATAATTTTCAAATAAATAGCTTAAAAATAACTTACAATAAGAATAGTTAAAAGTAATATTATATAAAAAAAAACTATAATATTTTCTTTAAAAAGAACAAAAAATTTGTTTTAAATAACTACAATCATAGAAACAAACAATATTCATCAAATAAATTTTAAAAACATTAAAAGTCTGAAACCAAATTAAAATAATTAAGAGTTTCGAAATACATTATTTTAAATAACTTACAACAACAATAGTTAAAGGTAAAATTATACAACAAAATTACATTTTGTCTTTAAAAACAAAAACAATGTTTGATGTTTTAAACAATTACAATGATAGAAATTAAAATCTTAAGCAAATAAATTTTTTAAAATTAATTAATCATAACAACAACTATAAATATCATTAAATCATATATTATATTTAATTTTATTCATAAGTAACCTGCAGGTAGACGTCATTAAGACACTTAGGATTATATAAGTTTAAAAGATATCCATGTTATCATATAATTCAGAACTAACAATGTTTATACAAATTTATTATTAGATTTATTATATAAAAGCGAATAACAATGTCATTGACATACTTAAAAAACATATATTTGTAAAATTTTCAAATATATTGTTGTATTATGCGCAACGCCCGAATATTCGCCTAGTATACTTATAAATGAAGCATTTTTCATTTCACCACATTCATTTGAAACTCCCATATATTTTTCCTTTCACCACATTCCTTTGAAACTCCCAGTCTCCCATGACTTTTTAATTTCTTTCTAATAATGATTATAAGTTGGTTAATAAGGTTAAATAAATATCAAACCTAAAGTGTAATCATATATAAACTAAATTATAATATAAAAAGAATATATTTGCTTTTACTTATAAAGTTGTGTTTTTAACTTTTAACATATTATACTTAACTTTAATAGGTCTATAATGTTATATTTAAATTAATAATTTAAGTATTTTATATAAATTGTTCCAAAATTGTATCTTTAAAGTGATAATGGTTTACATCCAATACTATATTAAAACTAATAAATTAAGTATAATATGTTATAAGTTAAAAAAACATAACTTAATAAGTATAAGTAAATATATTATTTTAATATTGAAATTTAGTTTATATATGATTATATTTTAGGTTTGATATTTATTTAACCTTATTAACCAACTTATAATTATTGTTAGAAGGAAATTAAAAAGTCATGAGAGTTTCAAATGAATGTGATGAAAGGAAAAATGCATGGGAGTTTAATCATTATTGGAAAGACACTATAATTTATCACTTTTAACTATTTTCAAAATATTTTTTGGGTTGTTTAAGTTAAAATTAAATTTATATTTAAGTTGACCCTATAATGTTATATTTAAATTAATAATTTAAGTATTTTATATAAATTGTTCCAAAATTGTATCTTTAAAATGATAATGGTTTACATCCAATACTATATTAAAACTAATAAATCAAGTATAATATGTTAAAAGTTAAAAAAACATAACTTAATAAGTAGAAATAAATGTTTTATTTTAATATTGAAATTTAGTTTATATATGATTATATTTTAGGTTTGATATTTATTTAACCTTATTAACCAACTTATAATTATTATTAGAAAGAAATTGAAAAGTCATGGGAGTTTCAAATGAATGTGGTGAAAGGAAAAATGCATGGGAGTTTCAAATGAATGTGGTGAAAGGAAAAATGTTTCGTTTATAATATAGTATGATTATAACACACTTGTCATAATCTAATGAGTATGATGAAAAGTAGGAAAATTTTGCAGGGGTATATTTTACTTCTCTTAAATTAGATCACAATCATCTTCTTCGTCCAACACCATCCACTCCCACCACCACCCTCCACCTCCAACGACCACTATCCACATCCATCAACAAACACCATCTTCCATTACCACCATTCGTCATCACTTGTACACATCTACACCACCACCGAGTAACTAATCTGAAACTAGATTCAACGAGCAATAAAATAAATTTAAACCTCCGATTGATTCAAACTCAAGTTCAAATCTATAAATCGATTCAAACGTTTGATCTGTTCATATTCAGATTCCAGTAATACAGTTTCATGACTAAACGAATATGAGTACTAGTGGCACGATTCAAAAAGAAAGAGGTGAGTAAGGGATGTCAGGGGTAAGATGGTTTTCACAAAGTAGAATGAGAAGGAGAGGAACATGGAAAAGTGTGAGCGAAAACATGAAGGGTATGAGCGGTAATAAAGTGTTCAAAAATTTAAACAAACACAAAGAATGAATTATCACAACATCAAAAGATCTTTTCATTAATGAAAAATAAGATCCATTTGGTTTTCAAGAAACTTACAACTGAAACCTCACCTACGTAAGCTCTCACACTCAAACAAGAACACAATACAAGACTCTGATTACAGACTCAACAATGACACAAGAAAAGAAACCTTGATCTAGATGAAGAAGGCGAGTGGAAGAATGAGAGCTAAAATATCAGATGCAAAGTTGCACTACTAGAAAAACAGCCTTTTACGACACTCATTGCGTGTCGTAAAAGGCTCAGACGACGCGCAAATACGTGTCAAGGAAGGCCCTGTCATAAAGAGAGACGACGCACTTTTGCGCGTCGTCTATAGACGACGCTCATTTACGACGCACAATTACGACGCGCTTTTACGACACGCAATGCGTATCAAGAAAGGCCCTGTCATAAAGGAAGACGACACGCATTCGCATGTCGTAACCTTACGACGCGCGTGTTAATGACACGCATTGCGTATCAAGAAAGCCCCTGTCAAGAAAGGCCATGTCATAAATGAAGATGACACACATTTTTGCGTATCATAATTTTAAATGTTTTAAAAAAATATTATTTATAGATTTACTTATTTTCAAATTAAATTTGTATTTAATGTTTCATAATAGAAAATAAAATATCATATACAAAAAATAGAATCCATTGCATAAATTTAATGCCATACAAATAATCGTTCGAACGACTAAGGGGATCCGATTGTACATTGTTATTAAGAAAATGGAAGTATATTGTTATAGTTAGAAAATAAATGAGAGTACAATGCGCTACGTTTGGTCCCTCTCATATAGTTTCCGTCTTCAAGATTGCTATCTAATAAGCTTTTAGTATTCACATGTAGAAATTCCATTGCAAAATGCACACCTGAGAGCTCACGTCCAGGAACAGAGAGGTCTCGTGGCTTTGTTGCCCCCATTGCTAAAATAACCGCATCATTCTCTTCGCGAAGGAGTTCAATTGAGTACACCGGATCGCTTCCTATTTCCAGGACAGAGGAACTGCAAAATAGACAAGAGGGTATTTATGTCTTTTTGCAAGTTTCTTCATATAATGAAGAAACAATCTAATATTTTTATAAACTAAGGAAATGCTCAAAATAGATAAGACTGAATAAGCCTTTTAAGGCAATTTTCAACGACGAAAGTGACGAGGGTATTTACGTATTTTTGGGTGGAACAAAATATTACAACTAGATATTTGAAACTTTCCTTACACAAATCATTCAAAGATGGTCACCTGAAATTGGAGCCACTCCAATATTTGAATACAAGAGAGGTGTCAATTACTCTTGTGTGAACTGTCTTCAATGCTACATACAAAACCTTCCAATGGAACCTAATCAATCATCCAATGTTATCGTTAGATTGTATTATATGTATAAATGCATTAATAATTAATTCAGGTATTATATCCTCAAATATACCTTTGATGTACCAGTGACAAATTGAAGCAATCTCGCCCTGTCTTCCTTGTTAAGTGCTTTCACAACCTCCCAAAACCACACAACAACACTAGAACCTACTCTGTATCCTGTGTATTCAGCATTCACCTTCAGATCATCCACTGCATTAAAAACAATTAATAAGGCAAGGTTAAATTTAATCATGTAAGTATGTTATAAAATTTTTTAAATATACTCACAAAGGAGGCAAAATAAAGGATCTATATTGCCAAATTACTATGCATTCCTACCTTGAGAACATAATTCATGTCTTGAGTTGCTGGTAACAACCCCCTTGAAAAAAATGGACCAAGAGTACTTATATAAATGTGACTTGTTTCACTGTCAAAAGAAGCAAACATTCAATCAAATAGTTGGCGGGCATAATGTTACCCCAAATTTACTCTGAGAGAAACGAGCGAGTCCTGGTGTGTGTGGGTGGAAAAATACAAATACAAAATTAAAAATAAAAAAGATTGGAAGAAAATCACAAAATTTAACCTTAATAAGTAAAGGAAGCTCACCTGCAGTTGTGTCAAATTGTAGAATCTTCATCACTAACATCAACTTCTTGTTGTTTGTCAAAAGGAGCAGCTGAAGCAACTATGACAGGAACTGCATACCAAAAGCAGCCTTTCATCGAATGGAATAAATAATAATAATAAAGTAAGATTAAATTTTTAAAAAAGAAAAAAGATAAGTATATGATGTTACCTTGATAGTAGCAGGGCAACACCTAAGGCATCGAGTATATTCCCATATATGTTTATCACAAGACCATCAAGTTTTGTAAGGGTAAATTGTGTGTATTCAATAAAAATTGGAGGACCAAAAGTAAACTATTTTGAACCTAGTATTGTGGTGATGCTGTGGGACTGCAATTGGACTTTAACAACTTCACCAACAAATTGATCTCAACTAATTCACTTTTTTCCAAAATTTTGGATGTAACTATTCTTAATCATAAACATATTATGCCTAAAAAATTAACTTATTTGAAGCTCTGACATTTATCATGAAAATATTACAGCAAAATTGAAGTTCATGTCTTCTATTTTTGAGTTTTGACGAGAGAGAGAGAGAGAGAGAGAGAGAGTGAGAGAGAGAGAGAGAGAGTAAGAGAGAGAGAGAGAGTCTCGTAATCCACTTTAAGTATCTGCAGAACTCAATATGGAACCCTAACCATCCATTTAACTAGTTGGTGTGGAAATCCATTCTTAGAGAAAAACCCTAGTGAACAAATATGGAGCTTAATAGACAGCTTGAAGAGTACCCTGGTGCTGATTCTGGCTACAATATAAACAATAATAATATTATTAGATGTTTCTTTTACTATATTAGTCAAGTATTCGGTTCTTAGATTTGTCACCCAAAACAACAATTCGTGTTTGATTTGGAGAAGATGGAGATCGTTTCAGGTAGTACAGGACAATTTAACAGGACCACATTTCCTCCAATTATATCCATCTTTAGATGAGGCACTGTTGGAATTATTACCAATATCTCCATTTATTCTTTGATCTGCATCATCTTCATGATGTTCTTGAGATCTTTCAGAATTGCCATTAAGAAAGCGTGAGCGAATATGGAGTGAAGATGTTTCATTTTGTGTTGGTTCAATCTTTTGTGGAGGGAATTGTCTTTCAGATTGAACTAGAGTTTCATTATGTTGAAAAGATTGTGTAGACATGAAAGGTGGATTCACCTAAATGATCCAAAAGAAACAATCATTAATGTTTAAAAAAATATTCTGAGAAAATAACTTTTAAAGGTATGTTTACTCTGCTTACATGATCACGAGATACAGGAGCTGAATCTGGGAAAGGCTTAAAGGCAAAAAAAGTGTTATTAGTGTCCTCAAAGAAATTTTCTTTAACCCTATTAGAGGAATCCAAGAACATCATGGAGCTTCTACTATTACCATTTGGAACAAATTGGAACTTTCCAGTAGTTGGAGATGGTTGAACCTACAACATAAATGATCATTTAGTATAGTAAATTACTAATATACCCCTAGTTTATCTAGTGAGCTTACCAATGAGTTGGAAAGGAAAACAGGTGATTCCAGAAAAGAAGTTGGGCTAACACCAGGTGAAAATAAATATGGAGATTGTTGAGTTTGTGAATTATCAGAAGATTTTATAATCTCTGTATTCAACCTAGGAGCATTATGACCAGCTCTAGCTGCCATTCTTTCAACAAGAGGTGCCCTTGAGTTCGTTTTTTGATCACCAAACTCACTTGATTTTGTCGCATCGCCATTTTCAGACTCGATTTGGGGATTTGGTCCAGGGAAAGTGAACCCGGTGTCGTTATTGGTATCGTTTTTTGGAGGGTCAGGTACTGATCTTGAACCAGGATCATCCCCCAACATAGCTGCAAAAAAAGACCTAGGGCTAGGGCTCGGAGGCATCCAATCGCCAATTATCCCACCATGATTGTCAAAACCACCCATGAAAATCGAAAGCTTTCTTCCTTGATTATCTGTTCAGTGGTTTGTTAGTTTTTCAGACTTCGAAATTTCACACAAAATCGAAACAGTGATGATGGTGTTTTATGTACGAAATTGTAGTGTTTTGGTCGTGTTTTTTGGAATCGTCAAGCTTTAAACAGTAATGATAGTGTTTTTATGTACGAATTAATCGATTTCCAAATAACAACAACAAATAAATGTACAAATTTAATTTCCGCTTTTGGTAAAACGATAAATCAAAAAAAACATTTGAATCGTCTACCCGATTGAAGTGGGTAGACCACAATAATAGAAGATAATACAGTTTTTCTAAAATGGGAATCGAAAATCGATGATATTCAAACATTCGCTTTTCACATATTCTCGTGGATTACGCCCAATTTTGCAATCCCGAACCAAAAATCGATATCCGAAAACGATCTAGCTAAAGGGAATTCATTAAAACTAGAGATCTGAATGGGATTGCAAAATCCAACCAACTTCAAATCAAATCTATCATTTCTTTCACACGAACAATTAAGGGTATAAACTACAGAAACTAAAAATGGAAATCCAATTGAAGAATCGATGGAAATGATTGAAAAAACATGATTAAGGGTTGTGATACGAACCTGGAAAACAACACACAGACAGTCAAGGGTAAGCTGATAACAAAGGAGACCCTTTTGTCTCCTCTGATTAGTTGATTCTCTGTGATTAACAGGCTTCCATCCGATTAACAGGCCACAACGCAGACCACACGTCTCTAGGTCCTAAGAGCACACGTCTCTAGGTCCTAAAACATACCTTTGGCGAATTAGATCTAACTGACGGACCATGGGAAGGCAAGAATTTGGAGATGTGGAGAACATCGGTCGGCTGAGCAAGTCGATGACTGTTGTTGAGAAGTGTCGAGATAAAGATAAGGTCGGTCATGTAAACAAAAACATACCTTAATCGTACTTAGGGCTTGCAAATTTGAGCAGTCGTTGTAGTCTCCGGTGACGTGAGGTGAGCCCGAGGTCGCTGGTGGAAACAGATAAGCCGAGGTCGCTGGTGGAAAGAGATGACTTGAGGTCGCCGATAGGAGGTGAGGTGAGGGAGCGAACATTACAGAGAACACTCCTTGAAAAAGCCCTAGATAATGGTCCCTGCAATGGCGGGGTCTTCAACTTTTCTAATTTTTTTGAACACGAGGTTTTAGATTTGGTCGACGCCATTAATGAGGAGACCTCGCAGATCAATTACGATTCACCTTCACTTTATCTTCTTGTTCTCCTCTTGATGATTTCAGACTCCGTCTCTACGACTTTACATGATATTTTTCAGAAAGGAGTCTTTGTGGAGCATCAGGGTTTTTCTTTATTTCATAACCCTCGCATGTACTGGGTTGAGAGAAAACGAGAGAAGCGGAAGCTTGGAAGAAAATAAAACCCTAGCACGTGCTAGAGAGAAGGGAGGTGGCGATGGCTTAGGGTTTACAGAGAGACGGGAGGTAGAGAATGAAAGGAGAACTAGAGGAGAGAGTGTCAGAGAGGGGAGAGTGGATTGCAAGGATGAAAGATAGATAGAAGAAAGAAAAAACGAGGCGGGTTTTCAAAATTTTGGAGATTCCGTTTCCCCCCTTGTCTACTAAAAGCGCGTTTCATTAAAATTATAAAGCGACAGGTACAGACGACGCGCGTTTAAGATAAAGCGCCCTCCGTGTTTTTTTTTTCTTGAGACACTAAATTAAGGGCACGCAATAATGCGTGACGTAAATCCTTAAATTTTTTGGAGAGATGACACTATTTTAAGGGCACGTCCTTATGCGTATCATTAATCAGTGTGTGTCGTAAAAAGCGCGTCATTAAAGGTCATTTTTCTAGTAGTGTTGTGTGTTATGAAAAAATGATCCGTCTCAACTACAAACAAGTATATATACCTCGGGTACAATATCCAGTTCAAGTCCAGTTTAACTCGGATCCAAACCCTGAACCATACCCGAATAAAAGTCCGCGTGTATATATAGAATTCCACATAGTGAGTCGCAGTCCTGAAGAAACATAAAACACCAAACCACCCCCTGCACAAGAAATTTACTCAAAAAATACACCCAAATAAATTACACTTTTTACCATGATAATAAATATTCTTACCAATGTTAATCTTGACAAAAAAACCTTTGATATTTCAACACCCCCTCCCCTCAAGATTAACATCGAGGGAAGATAACCAAAAATCATTCTACTTTAAATGGATCAAACAACCCAACTGACAACAAAAAAAATTATGTTGTTTAGTTGGTAAAAATTTAGTAAAAATATCAGCCCTCTGATTTTCTGAAGCAATCTTAACAATTTTTAGAATCCCTTTTGAAGCTCCGTCTCTAACAAAATGCACATCAACATCAAAATGTTTTGTTTTTTCATGAAACACAGGATTAAGAGCCAATTTAATGGTTGTATCATTATCACAAAACACTTTTACAGGAAACAAATCCTTAACTCCTAAATCAAAATATAATTTCAAAATCCACATTATCTCTCATGTAACATAGGCTAAAGCTCTATATTCAAATTCAGTCGAAGACCTTGAGACATTATCTTGTTTTTTTTACTTTTCCAAAATATTATAGACTTACCAAAATAAACACAATATCCTGTAACTAACCTTCTAGAGGTGACACACTTAGCCTAATCAACATCAACATTAGTAGATAAACATGCATTCTCATAAATAGATCTATTAGCATTTTGATTCTCAATTTTAAACTTAAAGTCCTTGGGATACCCAATGATCTTATAACATTTCTCAATGGTATGTCACTTTAGACCACAGTGTTTGCATTATAAATTTGAATTTCCACGAAACTTGTTTTTTTTTATCATTAAATTTTCCAGCAAAGGCAGAGGCCTAAGGCTTTGTGAAATTTTGGCCAATAGAACTACCCTTTTGACGTGATTCCTCACGAGAAACTACAGGAAAAGCAGTTTTAACAATAAGAAGTGGTTCCATAAGCAATAAATGACTTTTAACTTGACTAAATGTATCATCCAAGCCAGACAAAAGCTGCATCAGTTTCATTGAATTTGAATGATTACTAAACTGAGCAAAGGCTTTACATGTACATTCAATCAAATTAACAAGACCAGTAGACTCTTTCCATAAAGCATCCAGTTTACCATAATATTCAGATACAGTTAAACCACTTTGCGTAAGAGAATTAACTCTTTGGTGAATATTAAAAACAACTGAACCATCAGCTTTGTGGTAAGTCTCATTTAATTCAGACCAAATATCAGAAGAAACTTTAGCACAATACAAAGACTCATAAATTGAAATTAAAATCCAAGAACACACAACTACATTTACACGTTCCCATTTATGAATTTTAGTTTCATCTACAACTAGTTTAGGAAAAGTCTTATCAACAAATCCTAGCTTATTTCTTCCTTTTAGAGCCCTAGTAATAGAGCTTTTCCATATTCTAAAAAGTTCTCAAAACCAGTCAGTTTATAGGAAATAATAGAAACAATACCATTATCAGATGGATGTAAGAAAAGAGGATCATCAAAATCATAATGATTTGGACGCTTTGTTCTAGATCCAGATCCAGGAGTTAGAGCTTCTTTAACCATGACTAATACAACCTATGAGAAAAACAGGTTGCGTTCCCTTGGCTAAACCAACGTCTATAGTAGACCGAACTCTAACCAATTTTCAAGGGGAATACAAGCTAATACAGAAACAAGACCAACAACCTTCAAGGGTTAATGGTCGCGTGACTTTTAGAGTCTACTCGACGAGTTGGAGGACCTTGAATCAACGAGTAGGTGCTAACTGAGAAAACCCTAATTTTAAGGGTTTGTGTCTTATTTAAAGGACCTTAAGCCTCTATTTCCGCCTCCCTTATCACCCTATCACTCTGTGAGAAACCCTAATCGAGCTATAACCTTGTGTGAGAGAAAGAGAGGCTAATATTGTGTGTTTTAGCGCACTTTTGGAAGGAGGTTGGAGAGCATCAAGGCTTGGAAAGAGGAGGGACTTTTGGATCCGGTGTTCTTCAGTGTTAGCTTCTGTTTAGAGGTAAAAACTCACCACCTTGATCATTTCTTTTGTTAGATCTCCTGATAGGGAGTTTTAGGGCTTTCTCCCATCCATCTTTTGGTTATTGAGTCATTTGAGCATGATAAGAAGTTGAAACATCAGATCTAGACTGAATGATGTCCTTTGAACCCAAAGATCCAAGCTTTATCAAGCTAGTGACAAGCTTTTATCCATTAAACCCCATATAGAGCTTATTATGGCATTTCGAGCCCTAGATGCCATGCATGGACGTAAAGCTTGCAACTTTACGTGGTATTTCAGCCTTGGGAGGCTAGATCTAGAGTTTAGGACATTATTTCTGCTTAGAATCGTCTGAATGAGAATTGGTCTAGAGGGAATCAACGAGTGCATGAGCCAACTCAACGAGTCAGCTAGGGTTTTCCTCGACGGACTGGACGCCTTACAACTCAGCGAGTTGATGAGACAACTCGACCAGTTGAGTTGGATTTTCCTGATACTTCAGAGAAAGCGAAGGAACTCGATGAGTCATATAGATGCACTCGACGAGTTTAGTCAACATGGACTGTTGACTTGAGCATTGACTTTCGTTGACTTTTAGGGTTTGGTCAACTGTGGACCTTGGAGACCATAAAGGGGTAAAATGGTCTTTTCAGCCTTTTTAAGATTTAGTGGAGGAGTTAGCTTACCATCTCGGAGTGGTTATTGCAAATTGCTTATTAGAGATAATTATATTGTGTAGGCGGAGTCTAGAATGTTCGTGGGGTACTAGATCTACTTGCTTACTTCCGAGGTGAGTCTTCTTACTATACTTACCTGAGCGGTAATACTGTGTGACCGGAGGGTCTTATTTGAGTTATCGACCGGAGGGTCCTATATGCTTATACTGAGTTATGTGATATTATGCATTTTATCTTTGTGATGTATGCTATATTATTCTGTGCTTTACTGAGTTACGATCAGAGGGTCTAAACCGAGTTATGAGGCCAGAGGGTCTTCACTGAGATATAGGACTGGAGGGTCCAACCCGAGCTGTGAGACCGGAGGGTCCTCATCGAGACGCATGAGACTAGAGGGTCCATGCCGAGTTATAACCATGAGAGGCTTATTATTTGTGTATGTGGTATTTTAGGGAACTTACTAAGTTTCGTGTTTATTGTGTTGTGTGTTATGTGTTTCTGGTACTTCTCAGGATCGCGGGAAACCGTTGGCTTGATTGTACACACCTGCTCGAGACTATGTCGAGGATTCTGGGATATTATCTGTTGTTTTGTTGAATTGTGTTTTTGACATTGATACACTGCGGTTTTGAGAAAATGTGATACTAATTTTATGTGATTTAGAAATAAAAAAATTTGTTTGAAATTTTAGAGTGTTACATGTTGTAGTAGTTACAACAATAAAAAAACAAGATAACAGATAAACTCCCAAGATATAACCTGAACAAACAAGTGATAGAGCGTGTGAAACTTACAGTGCTCCATAAATACGCTCTACAAAACAACAAAGTAGTTTATCGTTAGGTCTATCAAGATCGATAGACTTAACACCAAACAAAAACGACATTCAAATGCCAAAGAACACCAGGAACCACTCAGATTGCACCGTTTGCGCTCTTGAGGTTACCGTGGCTTAACGTTAGCCGTTGGAGGTAACAATATGTTAGATCTAACGTTTACTCTCAAGCCAATGTTTACTCTTAAGCAAGGATGATGTCTGAGATGAAGTTTATAGAACCACATCAAAGAACAACCAGGAGCAACCCCGATTTAATCCAAATCAAAACAAAGATCGAGAAGAAGACTCGATAAAAGACCGAAACCCTAACTCGATGAACAAAAGAAACCCTAACTCGAAGAAGAGAAGAAAACCCTAACTCGACTCAGGAACAATAATCAGATGAACAAAAAATGACATAGGACTTAAACCTTCTATGATACCATTTTCAAAAATTTAAAACAAAACACAAAGAACGAATTATCACAACATCAACATGTCTTTTCATTAATGAAAAATAAGATCCAGTTGATTTTTTTGGAAACTTACAGCTAAAACCTCACCTATACAAAACTCTCACACTCAAACAAGAATGATATACAAGACTCTGATTACAGACTCAACAATGACACAAGTAGAGAAACCCTAATCTAGACGGAAAAGACGAGTGGAAAAATAATAGCTAAAATATCTTATGCAAAGTGTGTGTTATGAAAAAATGATCCATCTCAGCTACAAACAAGTATATATACCTCGGGTAAAATACCCGGTTCAAGTCCGGTTTAACCCAGATCCAAACCCTGAACCATACCCGAATAAAAGTTCGCATGTATATGCAAAATTTCAAATAGTGAGCCGCAGTCCCGAAGAAGCATAAAACAACAAACCACACCCTGTACAAAAAATTTACTCACAAAATACATCCAAATAAATTACACTTTTTACCTTGATAATAAATATTTTTAACAATATTAATCTTGACAAAAAACCTTTGATAATTCGACATAAAGGATGTGTGGGAGTTTATTGAAAATGAAAGGAGGAGACCGTGTGTTTTGTAATTTTTTTAAAAAAATAAACAAGTAAAATAGTATTTTTTTTTTTGGAATTGTGTTCGTAGGGAATTAAAGGAAATCGATGATGGCCGAAAAAAATAAAAATAATTATGTAAAAATTAGTTTAATGGTAATCATATATGAAACTAATATATTTTTTTCTTTGAAATAATGAATTTAATGATAATTCTTAAACACATAAACAGAATAAACTTGTAATACCCGATAAAAATAAATATTTGTTGAACAACAAATATAAAATAGGGATAATGACTTGAAAGGGTAACGAACTTTCAACTTTTGTCACATTTAGTCACTAAACTTTTTTTCGTTGTCTATTTGCCACTAAACTATTGAAACTATTCACATTTTACCCTTATGACCGACTGTTACCGGTCATAAGGGTAAAATGTGAACAGTTTCAATAGTTTAGTGGCAAATAGATAATGAAAAAAAGTTTAGTGACTAAATGTGAACAAAATCGAAAGTTCGTTTCCCTCTAAAAAGTTCAATGACTAAATGTGAACAAACTTCCTATTGTATTATGTTTTAGCAAAATTATTTATTTTTGTTTAATCGTAGCAACATTTGTTGATGAAGAAATCTATGAAATAAAAAAACAAAATGTAACATCCGGATTTCCAGGTATCATCATTTAAGTATTTTTCTTTTGAGTTAAGAAGAGAGACTCGACGAGTTGACGCCTCAACTCGTCGAGTAAGGTCGCGACTGATGACTCGGATTAATGAATGGACTCGACGAGTCGGTGAGGTGACTCGACGAGCCCGCGTTGTTGGCAGAAACCCTAAATCTTTGGGCCCGAGCCATATTTAAAGGCACTTATGGCCTTCAATTGCAACTACCATTCCCATAAGTGAGAACCCTAGCGAGCTTGAGTGTGTAGAGTGAGAGGAAGAGCTATCTTGAGCTTTTTGGTGTGATAGATCTGGACCCTTCTAGGTTCGGAGAGCCGAGAATATGAAGTTTTAGTAGAGTAAACCTTGGGGTTCGAAGTTAGGAAGCATTTATGAGATTTTTATGGTATATATAGTTACTTTCATCTTACACATAGATATGAAGTATTTTTATGGTATTTTATTTGAATACTTGTTGTCTATGCTGGATGAACGATTTTATACATGTTTTAAAAGATTTAAACGATATATTTATTTTATATCTACAAATATATTGCAAATGAAACATGGATAGATGAAATAGTTGGTGTGTGATGAAATAAAATGATGAGAGATAGGTGATGATAGAAAGGTGGTCATAATTAGGTAAATAGATGACGATGAATATGTGATGTAGGATGAAAGGAGATACCATAACCTTAACCAGCAATGTGGCGATGTAGTCATCTACCAGAGTATAGATGGCGACCACGGACTATTCTAGACAACCCAGTGGAAACACCAGCAGGCCCATAACCTGTAGGTGATGAATTACGAGTTCAGACGATGTTGTAACTACGTATTCATGCGATGATACTCTAACCCCTTACTATGAATTACGAGTTCAAACGATGCTGTAACTACATATTCATGGGATGTCACAAATTTCGCATGCCAAACCAATGGTCATAATTCACATCAGTGAGAATGGTTCATTTTTTTGTAAAACCAAAATCAGATTGGAAATTTTGATTTTTTATTTTGGAAAATGTCAAACCATTGGTTTTTTATTTTGGTTTTGGTTTTTTGTTTTTTTTTAAATATATTTTCAGGGTTTTGTTTTGTTTTTTTATTTCATAGATTTCTTCATCAACAAATGTTGTTACAATTTAACAAAAATAAATAATTTGCTAAAACATAATACAAGAGGAGGTTTGTTCACATTTAGTCATTGAACTTTTTAGAGGGAAACGAACTTTCATGGCAAATAGATAACGAAAAAAAGTTTAGTGACTAAATGTGATAAAAGTCAAAAGTTCGTTACCCTTTCAAGTCATTATCCCTATAAAATAATGATCGTATAAAAAAATAACTAAATCTGTACAGAATTTAGAGTTTGATAGATCCTTTCACTCATTTTCCATAATACTAGTTTATAAGTTGAAAGAACAAAAACAGGGTTTAGGGGAGACCTTTCAAGGCACGCTAACACACCAATTTTCTTTGATTCTCTCGCTGAAGATACAGATCTACGGTTTTCAACTTCGATTTGCGTCTGAAAGAGAGTAGAAGAACTAAAGACCAAATTAGTTGGTTTATCATCAGTGTTTGCATCTTAAAAAATCATCTTCAACAAAAAACCCCATTTCCGTAGATCATATGTGTGTCCGTAAGTTTAAATTTCAGTTTTCTGTAATTTCTTGATTGTGAATTTCTCCAAAAGACAGGTAAGGGTTAAAGAAACAAGCAGTTGATATATTTACATATCACAGTATGTGTTTTTGTGTGTGAAAACGAATAGTTAATGTGAGTTTTTTTCTTTGCAAGTCAATTTTGACTCTTCTATCAATTTTATTGATTTGAGTTTGCCCGAAAAGGGAAGAAAAGGGTTGAAAAACAATCAATTCCTTGATTTACAAAACAGTGTGTTCTGTGTGTGTGTAAGTTGATAGATAATGTGTGTTTTTTTATGATATCTTTTTGCGTATATCTTCAAGTCAAACTCTGACGTTTCTGTTGCTTTAATTTCTTGATTTGTGTTTCTTCAAAAGCAAGGAAGGGATTGAATAACATTTAGTCGAGTGATCTACAGATCAAAGTATGTGTTTTTGTGTGTGGCAATGGATAGGTGATGAGTGTTTCTGCATTTTTCTTGTGTACGTGTGTCTGCAAGTCAAACATTGACTTTTGTGTTACTTTCTTCATTTAGGGTGTCCCGAAAGGGAAGAAAAGGCTTGAAAAAACAACCAACTGCTTGATCTACAAATAGCCGTATGAAAGTTTTTGTATGAAATTGTTTTACTTGCGTGTGATTTATGGTGTTGTGTTTCTTGTTTCTATAAAAATGAAGACTTCCTGACACGAACAGGTTGAAAGCTGATAATCTGTATCTTTCAGTGAGAAATCTTGGGTTTTTGTTACTTTATTGATTTGGGTTTCCTCCAAAACTGTAACTTGAGAGTTAAAGAACCAATTTCTTGATCCAGAAATCACAGTGTGTGTTCTTGAAGTGCGTGAAAATGGAGGAAAACACAAAAACACCATCAGCTGAGGAGCTATTAAGAAAGATCCAGGAGCTAGAAAAACTCCAATCTCACCTCAAACAAAAAATATCAAAACTCATGCTCTCTGGTAATCAGAAAAAACCCGAGCACCAATGGTCTAATTCATCATATGGTGAACTCAAGCTTCGATTCATGGAGCCTTTAGATATGAAGCTAACAGAATCACAGTTTTTAAATATAATTCAATCAATGGATCAAGCTGTACATATATATGGTCTCAACCTTCGGATAATCTTCTGGTTAGCTCACCACTACCACTACCACTGCAAATTGATCATTTATGTTTCTTGTTCGTTTTAATATGAATTTGAAGATAAAAAGCATTTAGTTTTTTTTTTTAACATATTTGGTTAATGGGAATCGTGTAGGAATCGAGCTGCAGAAAAGCTTTATGGATATACATCAGCCGAAGCTTATGGAAAAACTCCCACAGAGCTTGTAGTGGAATCTAAAGATGGTTCATTATCTGATTATCTCCTTGAACGAACAGTAAATGGAGAGACTTGGTCTGGGGAGTTTCCTATAAAAAGTAAAAAAGGTGAAAGATTTGTAATTATTGCTACAAATTCACCATTTCGTAATGAAAACAGAGGGTTAATTGGGGGTATGTGTGTTTCGAGTGCTTCAAGTCCATATCATGTAAGGAGTCATATCGACTCTCAACAACCTCTACAAACATCAATTGCCTCAAAGATATCAAATTTGGTCAGTATTTCAAAGGTGAAGATGAAGATGAATATGGGAGACAACTACACGGATCATGAAGCAAGCACCCCAAGGGGACATATTCAGTCTCCATTTGTAGATCTTTTTTCCAAAAGCACAGTGGAGCATTTTACAAGAAAACTTAAAATAGATTCTGGATATGAGAGTGAAAACAAATCAGGAATCTACAAGATTTTTTCTTCAAAAGCAGATGCATGGATGGGTAAAAAAGGAAGTTCATGGTCACAGAAAGGAAACGAAAGAGTAGAGTCTTTTGATCCTATATTTGGTAGGTTTGGTTGGCAAAGGTTAGATATCAATCAAGAACACGAACCTTGTCCAAAAATAAGCTCTTGTGTTTCCTCAAAACAAGACTTTCAACTATTGGAAAATACCAACAAGAGCAATAACAAAATCGAGGCTTCAGGGTTGTGGTTTTCTTCATTACATGTTAGTAGAAGTACTACAAGTAGCTCAAGCAGCAGTATGAGCATTAAAAGCAATGCCATCATCAAAGAGGAGAGGGAAACCGATAGTGAAATCTTGTGGGAGGATTTGATAATGGGAGAACAGATTGGACAAGGTAAGAGAAGGGTATTGTAGTCATTTGGCAAACTATCAAATTATATATATATATATTTTTTGATATTTTATGTTTTTGGTAGGTTCATGTGGGACTGTATATCGTGCACTGTGGTATGGATCAGTATGTTCTCCATCTCTGACTTGATTATAATTTATATTTATTGTGGAGAGTAATGTTTTGTGATTTTGTTTTACTTAATTAGTTGATGCATTACTGAAACTTTCTTTGAAAAAAATGCAAGGCCCTCGCAAAGCTGAGGAACCTTGGGGCACAGGCTCATGGTATGCACGTGCATATCCTATTAAAAGGAAATTTTAGCGTAAGAAAAGTAAAAAAAAAAAAATTGTTAATCTACACCATGTGGGATTGAGTATACTTAAAAGAGTTACACAAACGCTTTTATATAATTTAAGAAACGGACATATAGAAAAAAGAATATAAAACATCAATCAATTTATGTATACAGGATGTTGCGATCAAGTTATTTGAATATCAAGAGTATCCAGATGATTTGATGGTATCATTTAAACAAGAGGTAACTATTATTTTCGTTAATGCATATTACACTTTTCAACGATGTGATTATTTAAATTGCATCCAATTTTTTTTTGAAGGTATCTCTAATGAAAAAGCTTCGACATCCAAATATTTTGCTCTTCATGGGTTGCGTGACCTCACCTCCGCATTTATCCATTGTCACAGAGTTCCTTCCCCGGTTGGTTCTTTAATCCCATAAAATTTTCGATGTATTTTTTTTTTTTATGAAAACGTATGACAATATGCATAAATAATCTCAATTGATTATTTGATTAATGTGCATGTATACAGTACTCTTTTTTTTAAATTGACTTCTGTTGCGTAGTGGAAGTCTGTTTCGGATACTTCAGCGAAATACAACCCGATTAGATTGGAAACGTCGTCTCCATATGGCGATGGATATCGTAAGTAGCATCAAGCATGCTAATAATTAACTAATTATCATCTTTTTTTGATTTTTTTTTTTGTGTTATTTGTGATTCTCTCAAGGCTCGAGGCATGAATTATCTTCATCATTGCAAACCACCGATTATTCACCGTGATTTGAAGTCTTCAAATCTTCTTGTGGATAAGAATTGGACAGTGAAGGTATGGTTTTGACTACCCTTTATGGTTCGTGGCATTAATTTGTTTATGTTTTTCTCACTAATTAATAATTATAATATGATCTTTTAGGTCGGTGACTTTGGTCTCTCTCGTGTCAAGCATCACACGTACCTCAAAACAAAGTCGGGGAGAGGAACGGTATTTCAATATTCTTTCTTGATTTAAGCTCCCCTAATTTGTTCCAAAAATAACAATGAAGAACAAGAACCCTTTTGTGGGTTTCATCTATTTTTTTTTTCTTGAACCAAGAAAATGGGACCCACAAATGAAATTTTATTAATGGCATAGAGTTTTGTTTATATTAGGACTTCAGAAGAGATGATGTTGGCTTGACTGATTTCTTGTTCCTTTTTGTAGCCTCAATGGATGGCTCCGGAGATCCTATGTAACGAGCAAGCAGATGAAAAGTAAGTATGTGTACGAGGAAAAAGAAATTATTTTTTTTCTTGAATTTTGGAATCCAATATTTGGTTCGTTTGTTGGCAATTTTTAGGTCTGATGTATACAGCTATGGTGTGGTATTGTGGGAAATTACCACTGAGAAGATCCCATGGAATGATCTTAACCCAATGCAGGTATGCTATTCTCAAGTATGAAATTCAATTATTTTTGCTTTAAGAAAGAGTAAAGCTTCAAATCAAGCTTGATGTTTAAGGTTGTTTCGCTGACTTCAAAAGTCAATATGCAACTCTACGATTCTTGAGGTCTCGAAAGGGTGAAATGCAAACTACAGTTTTACATATGATACTTGTAGGTTATCGGAGCTGTAGGATTCATGAATCGACGACTAGAGATTCCAAAAGATGTTGACCCACTGTGGGTTTCTCTAATGGAAAGTTGTTGGTGCAGGTTGGTCTCTATCTGATGAAAATGTTGGACTAAGGGGATGTTTGACTTGTCTTTTTGAGAGACAAAAGTCCTTTTTGGAAAAAATAAAATGTAAAAGATGTTTGGTAGAAACATTTTAAAAGCTACTTTTGGATTTTAGATAGAAAGAAAACTGACTTTTTGGAAAAATTAGGAAAATCTGATTTTTTGTAACTTTTCGAAAAAGAACTTTTGCCTCTCAAAAAGACAATCCAAACACCTCCTAATATGGAAATGTTTAAAATATCCTTTACAATTGATGTGGGATATATTTCCTTTTCTATGTTCAGTGAACCACAATCCCGGCCAACATTCCAAGAAATACTTAATAAACTTAAAGATTTGCAAAAAAAGTATGTGGTTGAACACAGGAGAAAGGAACCATAAAACAAATCTTGTGCATGCTTGGTTTCTTCTCTTGTCAGTTGTCACAATTTTTCCTTTAAAGAATTCCATTTGATTCGGTTACACAAACGAGGGAAGCAAGCTGTACTGCTTACATACTTGGAGCTACCTTCAGAGGCGAATGGGATTTGTGACACGTTCCACATGTGTTATACGTGAAAGCGCTTCGCGATGGAGGATAAAGTCATACCACTATTCCAACTTGGGATGGACAAAAGAAATGACTCATAGAAGAGCCGGGTACACCCTTAAACGTAAGGCAAAGAAACATCACAATAAAGAAATCAAGTTGGTATTAGTGAGGTGGAAGCATAATTATTTGGGGGAGAATTTGATATATGACATTTTTAAACATCAAAATATCATATTTGTTCATTTTAATTTCTTAATATCATATTTATCCTTTATAAACCGTATTTGTCAAAATCTTTGTTTACAATGTTGTTATTAGTTTATAATCATTTTTTATATATTAGAGTTATTATAATAATTAAAAAAGTTAACCGTATTGTCCCTACATCTATAATAATTGAATGTTTACTTCTAAATTGTTGAAATTTCGCCCTCTTGACAAACAAAACGTTTCATCTTCAATCCTCTCCATGCAATGTATGCATTGATTGTTTAGTTTTTGTTGTTGTTGATTATTTTCATGTAATAGATAGATGATACTTTAGATATTACCATTGATTTTGATGTTTAGGAAGAATATAAATTACCTATACGAAAGTTCAAGTTTTATGCCACGTCAACTGTTGTCCTTCTAAGCCTTCATCTCCTGTTTGTCGTATTGCTTTTCTTGCTTCGTCAATCATACAACTTGCTACCTCCTGCTTATATGGCTATTGAGTTATTGCTTATCAACCGACATCCTCATTTTTGAAAAAATCCCTAATTTAATTGCCTATTGAGTGTCAAAATTCTTCTTCCCCTTTACTGCCACCTCCTACTTAGTTTGTGGATTCAACTTGCCACCTCCTGCTTCCATTATCTCTATCCTTTTTTGGTAACAACTGCCTCCTACTCCCCTCTCATTCATCTCAATAATCCACTCTCTCTTTCTCTCTCCCTTTTAGTATACTTCTCACACAGTGAATGACCTTTACAAGATAGGATGGATCAAAGAGTAACGCCTTCAGGGTAGTCTCCACAAATACAACTATTCTACAACACAAGTAAGAATAAGTGAGGAGACACACATGATACCGATGACATATAAATCTAACACCCGATCTGTCGGAATTAGACTCCATCTAATAACATAACAAGTAACCCTAGTCAATTAAGGTTATAACCCGAATAATAGGTCTAATCCCATAACTATGCCCCCGAAGGAAAAAAAGACCATTTTACCCTTCCATGGTCTAAAACCCCTAAATCTTTTGACCAAGGTCAAAAGTCGGAAAAAGTTAACAAGTCCACATTCTCGTTCGTATATGGGGCGTACACATTCCTACGTAGGGTGTATAACTCGAGTCAGCAATCAACGAGGATGGGCCTGGCTACGCGAGGGGTAACTAGGAGTAAGACCAGTGTACTCTGTCTGGTCCATACTTAACAACTTTTATGTCTTAATCCTTTAAGACACTTATCCCAACTTCAGATCTGACCATTATAGAATGTCTTAACCCATAAAGTCACTGACTTTAAGCCTTTGCATGGCTAGATAGGGATCAATACACAAAAATCTAACTTTTACAACACTTTAAGTCACTTAACTCGTGCATGGGCCAAGGGCAACGATCAAGCAACCATTTTTATGAATCTAAGCACTCTAAAACATCTAAAAGGAAAGCCAATATGCTATAGAGTACTCCAAACTCACAAAGATCCAAGCTTTGGGACAAAAAGCTCATAAAAACCCATATAAGGAGATCTAGAAAGAACATCAACAAGGTATGGACTTTATACCTTCAAAAGATGCACAAGATGAAGGAGTTTCAGGATCTGCAAGCTTGCAAGCAACACCACCTTCTTCAAGGACCTTCTTCCTCAACAAGAATGCACAAAATTACCAAAAAGACTCCAAGATCCTCAATCTCAAGGCTTGATTCGATACCTAGGGTTTAGAGGGAAGGGAGGATGATAAGGAATGTCCAAGGGAGGCATAAGGTGGATTAAATAGAGAGCAAACCCCTAAATTAGGGTTTAGAACCTGAGCTAGTATGCCCTACATACCACATGGATGCCCAACGTACTTGCATGAGCTCCGTGATCCAGGTCACGTTCGTGTACATTGCACATACCTCACGTACACCCAACGTACATGCTGAAGTGCAAGGCTTTTGACATAAAGGACCAATTATGCAAATTTTAGTTAAGCCAAGGACAAAAATGGAAATACCTTAAAACCGAATGTTACAATTCTCCCACACTAGAATCAGACTTCTTCGTCAAAGTCAGCCTTTGAAAACATATTAGGGTAGTGCTCGTGCATCTCAGTCTCGGGCTCCCAATTCAACTCCGATCCTTTACGGTGTTGCTACTGAACTTTAACCATGTAACACTCAAATTTTCAAATAATTTTTCACAATTTTAAAACATACTTTCATTCATAAAATAATAATAAACATAGTGTATCCACTATCATCATAGAAAAACATATCCCAGAATCATATAAACAAAAGCTCCATGAGTGTGTACAGATCATGCCGGCGCCTTCCCGCAATCATCACTAGTACCTGAAACACATACACAAAACTCTATAAGCATAAATGCTTAGTGAGTTCCCCAAAATACCACATAAACACATATCAGCCACTCAAGGCTGTAACTCTAATGACCCTCTGGTCGAATGTCTCTATGGGACCCTCTTGGTCCCATAACTCTGTGGACCCACTGGTCCTAGCTCTGTAAACTCTGAAACATGCATATCACATATCACATAGAATCACAACACATAAATAGCATTCAAGGTACACTGTCACATAACTCTGATTACCACACTAGGTAAAGTAGAGTGAGAAGACTCACCTCGGGAATCTCGGTAAAATCTCGATATCAGAATACTGCCCTAGCCTCCACCTAGTCACAATAATAAATTTCACTAAATAAACGCCTCTTCATATTTTGGATATTCTCTCATGCAAATTCCTAGAAGGGTAAAAGATCATTCTACCCCTCTACAGGCCCGAGGCCCATTTGTTGACAAACCCTAAAAGTCAACCCAAAAGTCAGTTGTCCATTTTGACCAGAATCGCCGAGTGCATACGACGAATCGGCGAGTCCCATCGTCCCCACAGACTCTTCCCTTTCTAAGCCTTACTCGACTCACTGAGTCACCCCTCAACTCACCAGGTCACCACTGGAGTCAGACCCCGGGGCAACCCGGTCCGACTCGTCGAGTCTACATATGGACTCGGCAAGTTTCCTCCATGGACTTGCTCATACAACCTCCTGAGGTCAAATCTGCTTAGCCAAATCATAGATCTAACCCTTAAACACTCAAAAGTCACGTAAAGGTGCAACCTTTACGTGCATGCAACCCAATTCAAGCCTCAAATGGAGAAATAACACTAGAAATGGCAACCCAGTCTCCAATTGCTTATTTGCTTGCAAAAATCTAGAAGGTAATGACTCTAGGGACCTCTCATGGTCCAGATCTGATGTCATAATCCCAAAGAGGACCTCATACTCACTAGATCTTCCATAACATGAGGGTAAAAACCCTAAAATCAAGAAGTCTATCAATATAACATGAAACGGAAAAGGATTATACCTCCAAAGATGATATCATGAGATGATTAGCTCAGATCCAGTCCCCTTCACACTCTAGATTTGTGATCCTCTCTTCCTTCAAGCAAAACCACACAAAATGATGAAGGAATGGCCTCCTCTTGCCCTCAAACTCACTATCTCAGCTCTATAGGGTTTCTCTGGAACAAGGTGGCCGCAAATGAAGGCCATAAAGGTTTTTAAATAGGCTCCCAAACCCAGGGATTAGGGTTTTCCTAATTAGCACCGACTCAGCGAGTTGGGTCCCGACTCGTCGAATTCGGTCGCGAAAATACGCCAATAGATCAGACTCTACTCGACGAGTTGAGGCATCAACTCGTCGAGTTCCTCAATAAAACAATAAATATATAATTAAATTGACATACCCGAACTCAGGATGTTACAAACCAAGTTCACTACCTTGTTCCTCAAGGTCTTCACTTTCATATCCAAAATGTCCGCTGGCCTCTCAATGTAATTCATGTGATCATCGACTTGAATGTCCTCCAAAGGAACCACCACTGTCTCATTGACTATACACTTCCTCAGCTGGGAAACATGGAAGGTATCATGAATCTGACTCAACTCCTTAGGTAGCTCCAACCGGTAAGCCACCTTTCTCACTCGGGCCAACACTCTAAAAGGGCCAACAAACCTGGAGCCCAACTTGCCCCACTTCCTAAAGTGGATAACACCCTTCCAGGGTGATACCTTCAGAAGTAGCAAATATCACACCTGAAACTCTAGCTCAGAGCATTGCCGATCCGCATAACTCTTCTGGCAGCTCTGGGCCGTCAGCAATCTCTGTCTAACTTTCTAGATAAGCTCGGTCGTCTTGAGCACTATCTCAGAGTTCCCAATAACTCTCTGGCCAACCTCGGCCAACAACTAGGAGTCCAACACCTCCTCCCATACATAAGCTCAAAGGGGGGCATGCTAATGTTGGTATGATGACTGTTGTTAAAAGAAAACTTAGCCAACGGATGATAAGAGTCCCAACTCCCACTAAAATCAATGATGCAGGCACACAACATATCCCCAAGTGTCTGGATAGCTTGCTTGCTTTTCCCCTCATTCTGCAGATGATATGCAATACTGAAAGGCAACCAGGTGCCCAAATCTTTGTCAAACCTCTTCTAGAATCTGGAAGTAAAATGAACATCCCGGTTCGACACAATCGAAGTCGGCACCCCACGCCGAGCCACCACCTCTGGGACATAAATCTCAGCTAATATCTCTCCATATGAGCCTTCACTTATGGCTAGGAAGTGAGCACTCTTCTTCAAATGATCCACTATCACCCAGATAACATCAAAACCCCTCGTAGTCTTTGGCAATTTTGTAACGCCCGGAACCTAAAAGAAATATAAAAGAAAAATAAACTTCATTAGAAAGGGAAACTTGTCGAGTTCGGGGAGGAAAACTCGACGAGTAGGAATCATTTGGGACATGGGATTAGAAACCAACTCGATGAGTTGGAATGGGTTTGGGAAACCCTAAATCCGGGATTTTGCACCATATTTAAACAACTTAACTCTAGGGTTTTGGCCTCATTTCCAGCCTCCAAGCCCCAAACCCTAAATCTCAAAACCCTAATGCATTGTAAGAGTGTGTGAGCCAATTTTGAGTGAGTTTGTGTGCATTGGAGCTTGTGGAAGAAGGAGAAGCTTGGGGATTCAAGAAGAGGCTCTTAGATCCAAAAACACCTTCCCATTCTCAGCATTTTTGGGTAAGCAAGCCTCCAACTTCCTCATTGATTTCTTAGATCTTTTTCTAGTTTGATTTATGGGTCATTTGACTCCATTGTGGGAAAAATGATACCCTCCATGGATTGTATGTTAAGGATTCCCACTTTCTAGTAATATTTGGCCCTTAGAATCATGAAAAGGGTCTCAAACCCGTTTTTGTCCAAGAAAAGGCCATGTTCATGGAAGTAGAATGCTATATCTCGAGTTTGGGTCTATTTGAGGCGTGCAAAGCTATCAAGTTGTCAACTTTACAGAAATAGGTTAAGGAAACAATATGGATCTGTATTCTAAAACCTTAGATCTAAGGAAAAAGCTGTATATTCTAGGAATCCAAGGGACTCGGCGAGTTCATAGAGGAACTCGATGAGTCCGGTCAAATATTCCCGATTCTGTTCATGGAACTCGGCGAGTCCACAAGGGACCTCGACGAGTTGAGTAATTATGTCCCGATTTAGTTTAAGATAGAACTCGAAAAGTTGACTCGTTTTATCACGACCATGAGTGGCCAGGGAACTCGGCGAGTCAAGACGGTGACTCAATTGATGGGTTTTGAGCAATACATCAATCCTATGGTGTACATGCAAACCCTAATAGCTTTTGGATCTAGTTTGTCTAATGAACATGCACCTGAATATCCAAAGCTATAAACCCTAGATCTATCATATAATAAACTGAATTAGGGTTTAGTAATTACCTTTGATTGTTATATTGCAATAACAATCAATTCCTTGCTTTGATTGGCTTTAGAAAACTTAGTGCCTCAAGTGATGCACCTCTAATGGAGCCACAAACACCACTAAGTAACTTGGATGAAGAGGAGAAGAGAGGAGGCTGCCCAAAACGTCTAAAAGCCCTAGAGGAAGACTTGTCCACGTTTTTGGGGCATAGGGTCCCTTTATATACATGTAGGCTATTAGGGTTTTCAAATAGGAAACCCTAATCTGGCTGCTTAAGCCCTAAGCAGCCCATGGACTCCTTTAACATATCCCTTGGACGATTTCTAACGGGCTTCCCATAGAATTCGTCCAACCTATATCTTATTAGGTGATCCATAGCCCAATTATAATTATCTTATAATTACAACTCCAGTCCCCTAAGTTTAATTAATCTCTTTTAGCCACAAAATTAATTCTTAATTAATTCTTGACTAATATTAATTAAACAATATGATTCTCCTTTAATATATTATTCTCATAATATATTAATAAATCATATTTAAACCTTTCTCTCCTTAAATCATCCTACATATTGCTATGGTGAAGGCAACCCAAAAGGACCATGCTCATAATCGGGTCAAGTACATACCAAAATAGTTATGGACTTAGACACTAATCCAACAGTCGCCCACTTGGATAAGTCTAATAACTATTTTCTGTATGACTTCAGAACCTGATCAACAATCGTAACTTTCAAAAGCCGCTGTCAACTCTGATCTTATCAGATAACGTGTCCTTTAGATAAGGGATCATATATTCCTCCATTCTCAAGATATCATATAGACATAAGACATGAATTTCAATCATTCTCTTTATATTGTTTCCTGACTTCCGATTTATGACGACTGACAACATACTACAATTGAACACATCAACTTAGTCCCGGCTTGGCCAAGCGCTTAAATGTCATCACTAAATCATTGAGAGGCCCACAAATATCTCTTTTATCCTACATTGGGTAAAAGGAATGGATAAACTTTGACTCATATGCTTGCTTGCATTCACTAATCGAATCACACACAACAATAAGTTTTATAACACCAAGTTACTGGTGCGTTTACTTATTATCAATGTGCAACTGACCAAAAAATAACAACTCACACGTCTCGGTTTCAAGAATATACAATATTATCGTCTCACTAATCACTCGTGATAAATCCATGAAGTGATCCAAGTGAGCGTGGGTTTAATCCAACACTCTAATCTTATCAAAGCACTCATGAACTCTGCAGCAAACTTGTGCCATGTCTAAACACTTCAGACAATCTACAGACAGATTCATGACAGTCTTTCTTCATACCTACTCCCAATGTATGGCCGACTGTGGATGTTTGAATAACCTAGTTATTCTGGAAGTCAAGACATGCAAACTGAAACATAACAATAATACTTAATCCTATATGGCCCCAAACTTGTGAGAGTAAATAAAACACTTCTATTTATCCACCATATTGATTACTCATTATTTATCATTTAATGTTTCGAATAATCAAATCATTACTTGAATAACAACAATTGTCCCATGCTCCAAGCATGCACACTTTGTTTCCTATGGTCCATGCTTTGTGAAATAGATCAATTGGAAAACTTTTCCAATGATGCTCATTTCACAATTCCCAATCCTTATCATTTGTGTAAGAACACAAGGTTCTTTGCTACTATTAGAATATGCTAGATTCTAACATTCTATGCAACGATCCTTTTGTAAAGTCATAGCACAAAAGTTACCAAGACTTGACTAATGAAATTACAAAGTACTCTCTTAGAAATTGTTACAAGAAAATTCCATAGACATGAAGTCTCACATTCAAAGTACATTCCTTTGAACATCCTTCTTGCATAGAAGTTTCTAATCTAGACAAAAACTCTCAATATCTAACTCCCAATATGGAAACATTTCCATATTTGCCATATGACAACTCATTCTTAATAGAATCTTATCTATTCATAATAATGTCGATACGGTCCATCCAATACCATACTTCCAACTACTCAGAAGCGACCAATCCTCAGTGAACTTTGGATCGTCCTTTGATAGTTGTTTAATTATTTTAGTCAAAACCGATTCTAATCCTTTTTCCCTCTTAATGCTCTATACATTTGGAAAATTTTAGAATGGTCAAATATTATAGCATTTGCAATCGATCCTATACCCGAAGCGTATGGGACACGATGCATAATGTCTTACATAAAGATATGATACTTTATCAATCTTCTGCCATAATATTTTATGTGTCACGTTCTCACAATTCGAACTATGAAGAGGGATGTCGTAATCATAATCGAAATTTGAGAACACACTATGTATCCTTTGACTAAATTTATTAAAATTTCTCAATCTAAGCTTTAGATTTTGAAATGAAGTATAATATTCTCTCCCTTAATTATAGCGAAACAACTTTTCAACCCATGCAATTTTGCAAATTGAATCTTTGTTTTTCTATAATTAATATTGCTAACTTGCAATACTCGCCATAATAATCATACAGGCATAACACTTATGCTCCCACTATCATCATGATTATTGTCATATAAGCATAACACTTATGCTCCCACTAGCTTTGACATGTATTCAGAAAACAGCTGAATTTCCAGAAAACAATGCCGACTGAATTCCACAAAATTCATATTTCTAATATCAGATGCTTCGATAATCCTTTATCTAAGCTTTTCAAACTAATACACCTTTGCCTTAGATAGCTCATATGTGTGTCTAAACAATTCAGAACTTATGTTACTAAGTTCCAAATGTTCAAACTAATTGCCAAATCTCACAATTCGAACTATGGAAAGGGATGTCGTAACCATAATCGAATTTGAGAATACAATTTTCACAATTGCTATCTTCTTAAAATCTCTCTTAGTGAAAGCATTTCCTCATAGTCATTTTCATGTCTTATGACACTTAGATTTTATGGTGTATGAGTTTCAATCCATGTGAATCTGCCAAAACCAAAGTTTACGACAAATCCAAACTCATATGGACTGAACTTTCTTAATCTTGCTTTCTTGCCTTATGGTAACACGAGTGCACACCATGTTTTCCAAGTAGTTTAGCAACTTATCCTTACATATCAATGTACTTTCCATTGATCAAGGTGCTTTGTCTTTATGCATTCAAATGAGAACTCATAGAACTCACATGGATAATTAACTCAATTGGAATGGCACAGAAAACAAAATAATGTCAACACGATAGGTTGAAATCTTAAGTCTTGTGCTAGTGATGATAGGTAAGGTTTATTCTTGATTTGTTCTTGAAACCTTTTTCAAGATCATTAAAACTCCCACTGACTCCTTGACATGTAAGGTTCTCTTATCTAGAAACATTTCTTGACAAACAAATATTCAAGAGTTAGTGTAGCTTTTATCAAGACAAAACACTTCACAAATTGGTCCTAGTGGGTCTTTGTCTTATCCAAGACATCACAACTTACCAATTTCAAAGGTACAAGAATAAGAACTTTTCTTATTCTACATTTGATAAGTGTTACAAACCTACTTAAGACTTTTCACTCAAGTCACAATCTTGACTCTAAGACTTGATATTGGAACGAAGTATGATTGAATTTTTGATTTTAACCATTTCTACAATTCTTGATTCCTTTTCTTAGACATACAAATGCACTAAGAGTCACTTAGAGAATCAATTGAGACATGGTTCTTAATCATTAAGACCTATCATAAAACACAATGAAAGGTACTCTCCCTTCTTCTTAGAATAGAGAAACTTTTATCTTTCTGCCTACTTGATTCTTCTTTATTCGTTCTGCTATTCATTGAAACTCTTTCAATTAAATCAGAATTACACTAATTCTTATAAGTATAATCATATTTACTAAACTTTAGTAAATCATGATGAATAATTTTTATCACTCTTGTGGTGGACTAAATCCAACGCACAACCTAGTTTACTTGATTTCCTAGTCCTTCACTTGACACTTTGTCAAAGAATTATTCTAATTTCAAAATATGAAATTTCTCATTCATCACACAACCAAGTTGTATGATTCCAAGTTTCTATCCAATTGAAACTTGGGCGATGAGAAACTCTCCCTATTTGGTAAATTCTTGACATTTCCACAAATAACATAATTAAGAATCAAATCCATTATTGCTAATAATAGAAACCTTCAAACATCAATTTTTCACACACGCCATTGCAAGGATAAATAAATAAGATAAAATCAACATTTATTTTATTGCGGAAAAACTTGTCCTTACAATGCAATTCAACTGAAAAACTATGTTATTACATATTTCTTAGCAATCTAGCCTAACTCTAAAGTAGCAGCTCAAAAATCCGATCTTTGAATCCATGTGATCAAAATCCATTTCTTTGTGATCAGATTCAGTAGCTTCTTCATTAAGCTTCCTTTCTTTTCTTCGATCCTGCAAAACATCAAAATGTAATCTTATCACATCATGTATTAAGAATCAAAAATAGGAACTTACAGAGTTAGTTAATGTATTTTACCTGAAGCAGAGCCATACGTCTCGACTCTCCCATCTCTTAGATCTCTCAAGTAAACAGGACAACTTCGTCTCCAATGCCCCTTATTTTGGCAATAAAAGCAAATGGACTCCTTTGGCACAACACATTGGACAATCACAGACTTAGTTCTTTCTGGACTTCCAATGTTGCCAGTGTCCGTTGAAGTTTGGGAGTTTGATTCACCAGACATATTTGCTAGACCAGCACGCCAAATCATTGCGGATTTAGAAGCTATTAGCAAATAGGTGAGATCAATGAGGGTCACGTCATGATCCATCATATAGTACTCTCTAACGAACTCACTATATGATTCAGTAAGTGACTGAAGAACCCAGTCAACCAGCCAACTCACTTGAAATCTTGACACCCAACATGCTTAACCTATCAATGTGTGACTTCATCTCTAAGACGTGTGCACACACAGGTTTCCCATCTTTGTGTTTACTTGCCAAAAGGGCTTGAGTGAGCTTGAACTTTTCAAGCCTTTGAACTTATGGGACAGGGAGAACAATTGGAGGAGGTGGAGGAAGTGAAGGATGACTCTCATTTCCTTGATCGTATCTCGGAACGTCATCTTCATTTGGAAAGCTTGTTCCAAAGGATTTAGGAAGACCATTGTAAGATTTAGACATCTACAAAACGGGAGAAAATTCAAGTTAAGTCGATTGAGTCCTTAATAAAACACCCAAATGAGTTATTAAGGCTAGGATCCAACACAATATTCTACAACCTAGAAGAGGGATGCCGTAATCTAGTTGCAGAATATTTGAAGGTAGGTAAATGATGATCTACCAGTTTCCACCATGAAAAACGAAAAAGAAGTTTAAGTTTTAAAGGAATTGAAATTCCTAGATCTTTTGAGATTCATTGAACTTTTCAATGACATGTTTAATCTCGATTATGCCCTACTATTTGTGACTGGGATGCCGAGGATCACAAACAAGGTGTGAATAACCATACGAATCACGTGGTGCACCCAATGCTACTATCACCTAATCAATGTGCCGGTTAGCCACTCACGCTCCATTGATCTATGATAAACATCGACCCACCCTTCTCCACCAATGTCATCCCCAAATTAGTGTGCCGATTAACCACACACGCTCCACTAACGTTTTACAAGGGTACGAAGTGTAATTCCATGGGTTAGCATACAATTTCACATTTTGCCTAAAGTAATTATGATTTGGGAATTTATATAAGCATTTAGTTACTTTGTACTTCATTATACTTATAATGGAAGGTTTCTGTCATATCCTACCCATTCGACTAACGACCCTCCACTAGTCAAGAGTGCGGTGGGTAAGAGTGGATAGCCATTCAATCGCCATTTTATAGGCAATTTCCTTAAACACCCCTTATAGACCAGCTTCGTGAATGAGGCTTACTAACGGTAAGACTGACTGTTTACTTATACATATATATATAATATTAAACTTTTAATGTTATATATAGTATAGGGTGTATTTTACACTTTTAAAATACTAGGTGGTTTAACTTAGTAAATTATACTTTTAATTTAATTAAAATGTAAACCAAAACTTTATGGGTTTATTAAATCACTTTTAATTATACACTTTAATTAATTAATAAAACCATAAGGGTGTGATTTGAACTTTTCAAATTACTAGGGTTTTAGAATTTAACATTTCAAAATTAAACTTTTAATCAACTTTTAAATTCCAAATCTTGAGGGCAAGTTTTGAAACATTTCAAAACATTAAGGTTTAGAATTCAAATATTTCAAAATTAAACTTTTAATCAAAAAATTTTAATTCCAACACTTGAGGGCAAGTTTTGAAACTTTTCAAAACATTAGGGTTTAACTTATTTAAATTTCATAAACAAAACTTTTAAGTTCAAATTTAAACTATAAAACCTAAAGGGTGCAATTTGAAACTTTTTCACAAGATAATACAAATCTAAATTACAAATAATCAATATTTATCTAATAAAACAAAAGATTATCTAAATTTTGACAATTATCTTCTATTTTGGTAAGGATATTCACCCAAAATCAATAAAAATCAGATTTAATGAATAAAAAATGTTTATGGTAAGTATCCCAAGCCAAAACAACAAGAAAATCGCGAAAACAGCTGCCAAACCCGCTGACTCGTCGAGTCTGGACCTGGACTTGTCGAATACAGACGACTCGACGAGTTCACCAAGTGACTCGGCGAGTCAGGCATGCAGAAGCCAAAAAAATTTCGATTTTCAGTCAAATTTTGATCAATTAAGAATCAAATTCACTAACAAACAGTCATAGGCTCTGATACCACTGATGGGGTTTGAGCAATACATCAATCCTATGGTGTACATGCAAACCCTAATAGCTTTTGGATCTAGTATGTCTAATGAACATGCAATTGAATATCCAAAGCTATAAACCCTAGATCTATCATATAATAAACTGAATTAGGGTTTAGTAATTACCTTTGATTGTTATATTGCAATAACAATCAATTCCTTGCTTTGATTGGCTTTAGAAAACTTAATGCCTGTAAGTCCCTAATTTGCCTGTGTATCAATCAGATCCGTTTGATGGTGTGGAATCCCGATCAAACGGATGATGTCAGATCAAACAGAAGAGAAGGAGAAGAAGAATAATATGAATCTCTGTATGAATTGATTAGAATTAAAGTTCCAGATACAAAAGATTCACACATAAAATGCTCTCTAGTTTCTCTACTCTCTGGCCGTAAACTCCTTACGTTTCATCAATCTCTACTCCTCACCCTAACACCTATATTTATACTTGGAGAACATGGGCCGGATAACATGGGCCGTAAATGGGTTTACGGCCGTAAACTCAATCATAAACATGACCGTAAACTCCAAAAATATTACAGAAAAATACAATTGCCCAGAAAAGCAAAGTATAAACCATATTTTGACCCAACAATCTCCCCCTTGGTTTATAACTTTCTTTTCTTAATTGACCCAACAAGCCCCCCCTAAAAAGTAGCTGACTTTTCTTGTTAATCTTCAATGGGAGCTTTGGCTTTAGCTTTAATCTTCGATGACTTCACGGCTTCCAGATGAACTTGATGAATCTTCAATAAATGACTTCATCTTGAGCAGTTGGGAATTTCTTCAGAATTTGACATTGAGCGCACGTTGGGTGAGGAGGATTCTTGTACTGATTCTTGAAAGATGGCGCTTTCAGCTTGAGAATCTTCAGAGAGAACATCAGAGATAAATAATCTTCTGGATCGCTTCAGCAGGTTCATAGATAGCAGCAGACTGATTGAGAAGGCTTCAATGCAATCTGTCACATAATCTTCAATTTCTGATTCACCTTGCTTCTGGGGTTGAAAGATTGAATTTGAAAGAATAATCTTCATTTCTTGCTCCTTCGAATGAGAATTCTTCGATGCTCACGGACGAAGCCTTTGGCTCAGAAATCTTCAACACAAACTCCATGAGTTTCATCTTCACCTGAAATCACTTGTCAAGACAAAACAAAACTAAAAGAAAACTTAGCACACAAATTAAAACAAAAACAAAAATATTTTTGGATTTTTCATATTTTCTGAAAAAGAAATAAAACAGAAATAACACTATTTTTTAAAAATTTTAATTTTCTGATTTTTTTTAATTATTTCTCCCCTAATATTTAAATTAGAAGAACACTATGAACAAACTTAACAAAAATAAAATGATATCTAACTTTAAGAGTGATTTGGGATCAAAGTTGTTGGACAACCTTATTCCACTTGTCGGTACCCTTATCTTCACATCTTCGTCTGATCGATCGCCAGTATTGTGGTCCACTTAAACACGAAAAATTTGTGACAATTTTGGAGAATTTTACCAATGACATGATACATGCATATATCTAATTGTAACTTTATTATCATGATTGGCCCTAATTCTTAAATACATTTTTCTTAAGACCATTTAACTGACTACAACCAGGGATATTGTTGTCCACCTAAATCGAGCAGCGAGATCTACAGACAATCTGTATGAGTTCAATTTTAAGTGTACTAGAACATGTTTCCCGCTTCCTGATATGCCGCAACCATCAAGACTTCCAGAGTACTCCTTACACCGAGTGAGCAGACAACCATTCAGAGAGAGGATAGATTCAGAATTCTATTACTTATTGTTTCAGAGGGGTTGAGAAGTAGAAGGTTGCATATGTTGTGTACCAGGTCGGATTGGAAGTCACGCAAAGGAGACAACATATGACTAACAGATGAGAGGAATTTCATATATATAGCCTGTAGAGAAATAGAGTTTCATATGTTGTGTACCGGGTCGGATTGGAAGTCACGCAAATGAGACAACATATGGCTAACAGGCGGAAAGAAAGAAAATGATATTCAACAGACCTAATTTATCGGAATTTACCAGTCGCCCCATCCAACCGGAATTAAGGACAGAATCCGCACATCGAGGAAAAGTGAAACCATAGTTCTAGATACGGGTTATTTAATGTGACCGGTAGATTCCCATGTATATCTCCCTGATCAACCTATCCGAGCGTCGTGAAATCAGGTTAAACGGATCTAACTAGGTCAAAATTTGTCAAGTCCTTAAATTCATTAGGTTCAACTCTCCCTAGTCAAGTTCATTTAAAATCTTTCGTGCTTACCAGCGCATCAAACACAGAGCGTAGACGATTCAACTTAGGTACGTTACACCGATTCAGATTGCTCGTTATCACTTGCTAATTTCATTTCCCAAAACATCTCCCTCAAACACATTTCATTTACACCATTTTTTTTGATTTTGTAATGTTTTTGGATTTTTTTTAAATTTTTAAATTTTTGTTTTGTTTTTATTTCTCCCCCTAAATTTGTGCATAGGAGAGAAACGAAAATAAATGCGCAAATTTAAACTATCCTAAAACAAAAATTAGTCTTTAAAGCAAATCAGCTTAAGAAAAACTCAGGAGAATATAGAAGAAAACGGAAACCGTAATTCACCGATTGAATCTGCATTCAGAAGGTCTGAGAACAGCACGCATAATCTCAGAACAGATCCGAAAATTCTTCATATTATTAAGCACTAACCCCATGAGTGATCCCTTCCTTTCTTCCCTTCCCACAAAGGACACATACTCTCAAATAATGTTCTGAGTGTTGTACAGTTGAGAGATGTCCCTAATCATATGCCAGGAGCAGCCACTACCAACAAACCGAAGTCTGATGATATGCCTCCATAGCTGCTCCGACACAGAGTGGGATTAGTTGGTCTTTGGAACCTAGTCCATTTTGAAACTGGGTTGACCTTTGTCATCAACACACGATACCTTCTCCCATGACATGTCCTGTTTATCACAAACAGAAGATGTAGAAATATTAGATTCATTAGGTGATTTGGGATATTGAGCCTTCGGAACCCATCTATAGTCAGGTTTAACCCATTTCTTTTTCGATCCGATGGGCGCCTCGGCACTTGATTTGGAACTTGAAGCCGATCTTCGAGATGACTTTGACTTAGCCGGTCTTTGTTTCACTAGAGCATATCTTGGATTGGGCTTCTCGGTCAGCATTCCCTTCTTGCCTTTGGGATTCGGATTCTTGGCCTTGTGGGTTTAATTCTTGGCCTTCTGCGCGTTCCAGTCACCATTGTCTGAACGTGACCTGGAAGGGTTTCTTTTGAAGTATCTCCCACTTGGCGCATTTTGCCATCCTTTTGCGCAGTAGGGAACGTATGCGCAATTAGGACAGTTTCTGGCAATGTGTCCAGGTCTTCCACATTGAAAACATGTCTTTTTCTTCACTATGAAGTTGTTTCTTCCTGCCCCTGGTGGCGTACCCTTGCCTTGTCTCTTGTTGTTCCCACATGCACACTTGCAACAAGCACTCTGTTGCGCTGAAATTGGAGTCTTGTATTTCTCAACGGCAGGTTTGTTAGGAGTAACAGAATTCAAAGCAACAGATTCTGAGTTCAAAGAGTCATTGGTTTGTTCAGTAGTGCTCTCCTTGTTCTCATCTTCTGCTACTTTACCTGCACATAAAGTAGAAGCATTAGTATTTTCAACTTGAATACCCCCTGACACAAATCCAGCTGGTTTTCCATATTGAAGATGTGCCTCCTTGTCAATTTCTTTCTGTGTCATGGGGATGGATGTGTAGTTATGATTGAAGGGTGGAGGAACACTATCATACCCTAGACCCTTGTTTTGATTATCTTTGAATTTTAATTGGGTTTCAAAAAAGGACTCAACTGTTTGACTTGAAGCAGTATAACTTTTAAAATTAACATCTGTTTTTCCACACTTAATTTTCAAAGTGTCAAGTTCTTCGGTTACAACAACAAGTTTTCTCTTAATATAGTCATAATTTTCACACGTGTTGCTATACTCTTCCTGAAGTTTCCTAAAGTCCTTGGTTTTTACTTCTAATTCAGCCTTCAGGGGTTTCTGTCCTTTCCTGAGTTGATATCATTCATATCTCAGGTCCTCAACTTCTCTTTTTAATAAATCAAGTTGTTCCCGAAGAAATATAATCGTAGTTTCACAAGTTGGAGTACATGTAACTTCAGTGACCAGAATGTTTTCAAAACTCATTGTTTTTCTACACTTCAAAGCATCAAGTTCTACAATTACATCAGCAAGACTAAGATGATTGAGATCTTTTGTCTTCTTGATGATAGCCACGTTCATATCCCACAATTTCGGAAGTGAATTTTGCAGCTTTTTGTTTATCTCGGACTTAGTCAAGAAGATCCCAGCTATATTCATCTCAGTAGTGAGTGTGGTAAATCGCTGCAACTGTGTTTCGAGGGTTTCTCCAAGGATATAATCGAAAATGTTGAAATTTTGTCTTAACATATCCTGACGACTCTCTTTCATGTTTTCAAGTCCCTCGTAGACCTAAAAATCAATTAAGAAGCATAACTAGAAACCAAAATCAAACTTAAAAGTCAAACCCTTTGACTACAAACCTCAAAAGTCAACCTTAAAAGTCAAATTTAAAAAGTCAAACTCAAAAGTCAAACTTGAAAAGTCAAATTGAAAAGCTAAATTTGAAAATTTAAAAGTCAAACGAGAAAGCCAAAGATTAAATTCAAAGGTCAAACTTGAAAGTCAAAGTCAATTTTTGAAGACAAAAGTCAAAAATTAAAAACTATTTTTTTTAGTGTTATTATATATATATATATATATATATATATATATATATATATATATATATATATATATATTGATGAAAAAGGAATTTAAAAATAAAATAAATTTAATTTTTGGGCTAAAAATGACAATTTTGCGAAACTTGGAACCGAAAAGGAGTGTTTTTGAGTAAAGAATGCGGAGAAAAAGAACAAAGGTGATGCTAGAGGAGTTGGTTAAGGCGTTGGTTGATGAATGGGAGGTCTCGAGTTCGATTCTCGGTAGCCCCCAAACACGTTTCCTATTTTTTATATATGCGAAGCGAGGCGACGAAGACAGCTACAAAGCGAGGACGAGGCTACGAGGCGAGGATGCTGTGCGAGGACGAGGTTCGAACTTCGGACCCTATGTGACACTGGCCGCAAACCGAGGACTACAAACCGAGGGCCGTAATCTCGGACTGTGAACCTTGGGCCGTGAACTCCGAGGCCGTAAACTCTGAAGCCCTAGCCGTCGCCGCCGTGAAACCCTAGCCGCAAACTGTGTACGGCCGAGAACCCTTCAATGGCCGTAAACCCTTCAAAAAACGACGTTTTTCACCATTTTTTGCTCAAAAACTCAATCAAAAACTTGTTTTTATAAAAAATGCAAAGAAGAAACCCCCCTTAATTTTCAGAGATCTATCCAAAAACGCAAGAACATTTTGAAAATAAGATCAAATAATGCTCCAAATCTGACAAAATTGACTGATACAACCAAGCTCTGATACCAATTGTAAGTCCCTAATTTGTCTGTGTATCAATCAGATCCGTTTGATTGTGCGGAATCCCAATCAAACGGATGATGTCAGATCAAATAAAAGAGAATGAGAAGAGAATAATATGAATCTCTGTATGAATTGATTAGAATTAAAGTTCCAGATACAAAAGATTCACACACAAAATGCTCTCTAGTTTCTCTCCTCTCTGGCCGTAAACTCCTTACGTTTCATTAACCTCTACTCCTCACCCTAACACCTATATTTATACTTGGAGAACATGGGCCGGATAACATGGGCCGTAAATGGGTTTACGGCCGTAAGGTGTTTACGGCCGTAAAATCAATCGTAAACGTGACCATAAACTCCAAAAATATTACAGAAAAATACAATTACCCAGAAAAGCAAAGTATAAACCATATTTTGACCCAACAATGCCTCAAGTGTTGCACCTCTAATGGAGTCACAAACACCACTAAGCAACTTGGATGAAGAGGAGAAGAGAGGAGGCTGCCCAAAACGTCTAGAAACCCTAGAGGAAGACTTGTCAATGTTTTTGGGGCATAGGGGCCCATTATACATGTAGGCTATTAGGGTTTTCAACTAGGAAACCCTAATCTGGCTGCTTAAGCCCTAAGCAGCCCATTGACTCCTTTAACATATCCCTTGGACGATTTCTAATGGGCTTCCCGTAGAATTCGTCCAACCTATATTTTATTAGGTGATCTATATCCCAATTACAATTATCTTATAATTACAACTCCAGTCCCCTAAGTTTAATTAATCTCTTTTAGCCACAAAATTAATTCTTGACTAATATTAATTAAACAATATGATTTCTCCTTTAATATATTATTCTCATAATATATTAATAAATCATATTTAAACCTTTCTCTCCTTAAATCATCCTACATATTGCTATGGTGAAGGCAACCTAAAAGGACCATGCTCATAATCGGGTCAAGTACATACCAAAATAGTTATGGACTTAGACACTAATCCAACATCAATGAGTTGGATCGCAATTCGGGGATTTTGATTCATGGAACTCGATGTGTTGATGGACTAAATCGGCGAGTTGAGTCAACCAGGATGTTGACTTTGACCAGAATGTTGACTTTGACGTGGACTTTGACCAAGGTTGACCCTTGGACGGTTATGGAGTACGAAACATATTCTAGAGGGTAGTCCCATGTAAGGATTTGGGTCCAATTTGGAAAATTGGGACATTAATGGGCTTTCATGGATTATATAGTATAGACCTCGATGGGTCGGGGGTGAAATGGTCATTTTACCCCAAGTAAGGGTTTTGGATCATGTTTTCAGACCCAATTGCTAATTGGGTGATGTTTTGTGTATTGATAGCTCGAGGAGCTGCCATGGCAGCAACTAAGGAACTCTTGCAGTGGACTTTAGCAGTATGATATGAGTTACCTTCTAGTAGAAGTGGGTCGAAGGCACCAATGCTAGCCTACTAGTAGTTGGTTATAGTTGAGACAATTGTCTTTGTGATAATTTGCTGGTATGCCACTATCTTTTATGCTTTATGTGTTAATATGCTATGATATTATGAGATAGTGGTAGGGGGTAGGTTAGACCCCTTAGTCGGTTGAGATAAATCGTAGGGTAGGTCCAACACCCAGATATGCTTGACAGTAGATTTATGTTATGTTATTTTGTGGTAGCGGTAGGGGTGAAATATTCCTCGTAACCGGTTCAAATAAACCGGAGGGTAGGTCGGGCACCCAGATATGCCTGGCAGGGTAGGTCGAGCACCCGTATATGCTTAACAGGCTAAGTCAGACACCCAGATATGCGTGACAGTAGGGTTATGTTATGTTGTAGTGGTATGGGTGAAATAGTCCCCGTAACTGGTTGAAATAAATCGGAGGGTAGGTCGAGCACCCAAATATGCTTGACAGGGTAGGTCGGGCACCCAGATATGCCTGACAGGGTAGGCCGGACATCCAGATACGCCTGACATTATGTGATTATGTGGTATGATGGGGAAACTCACTATGCTTCGTGCTTACGGTTTACAGTTTTGGTTTCAGGTACTTCATTTTCAAAGAAAAGGAGCCGACTCGATCGCAACGCATCACACTATGATTTCCGCATTATGAGATCTTTGGGAGATGTACTATAATAATCCTTTTCTATGACATGTTTTAGTTATTTGAAATACTGTTTTTGATTATGAAATGAGTTAACACTATGGATGTTTCAGACTACTGGTTTTATACGTACTTAATTAAAAATGAAATTTTTATCCTTGAATTTTGGGATGTTACAAATTTGGTAATAAAATCCATCTTGATCTGCTCCCACTTCCATAGTGGAACCTCCAAGGGTTGCAACTTGCCGTGAGGGCACTGGTGCTCGGCCTTGACCTTCCGCCAGGTCAAACATCACTTTACAAACCAGACCACATCCCCCTTCATACACGACAACCAGTAACTATGATTCAGTTCGAGATACATCTTGGTAGCCCCTGGATGATTGGAAAATCTCGACTTGTGGGCCTCCTCCATCAATACCCGTCAACCCCCACCAACATAAGGCACCCAAACCCGCCCGTGAAGAGTCAAAAGCCCCCTGTTGTCGATATCAAATGCTGAAATCCGACCGATCACCCGCTCGCTTTTCCAATTTTCTTCCTTTATGGCCTCTGACTATGCTTCTTTGATCGTTTCTAAAACTTGGGTCATCACAATCATCCTTATACACACATCCTAAATCAGGGTACTAATCGCCCTCCGACTCAAGGCGTCGGCCACCATATTGGCCTTGCCTAGGTGATACAGAATCTCACAGTCATAATCTTTCACTACATCCAGTCACCTCCTATGCCTCATGTTCAGGTTAGGATGATCCATAAGATATCTCAGACTCTTATGGTCCATGTAGATGGTACACCGAACACCACATAGATAGTGACGCCAAATTTTAAGAGTGAAAACCACCGCCCCAAACTCCAAATCATAAGTGGGATACTTCGCTTCATGAGACTCCCACTGCCTCGAGGCATATGAAATCACATGCCCCCTATGCATCAACACAACACCTAACCTTAAAATGGATGCATCACAATAGACCACAAAATCCTCAACTCCCTCCGGGATGGCAAGTACCGGTGCCTCACTCATTCTCTGGCGAAGTGTCTCGAATGATGCCTGCTGCTCAAGCCCCAAACTGAACACCATATCCTTCTTTGTCAACTTAGTGAGAATAACAACAATCTTGGAGAGTCTCGAATGAATATCCGATAATATCCTGCCAAATAGAGGAAGCTTCAAATCTCAGATGGAGACTTCAACACTTCCCACCGCATCACAGCCTCTATCTTGGTTGGGTCGACCAATTTACCATTCTGGTTGACGAGGTGTCCATGAAATTAAACCTTGCGCAACCAAAAGTCACACTTCGAGAACTTGTCATAGAGCATCTCCATCCTAAAAAAATGCCAAGATCTACCATCCCTAGGTTTTGGAGTAGCTCATATTCTCAAGAATGGCTTAAAGGACCATAAAAAGCATAAAAACCATCCCTAACTAGATCTAACCAAATGAATCATCAAGTTAAGAGCTTTATACCTAAAATAGCTTGCAAAGTTGATGAAGATTTTGGATCTTCAAGCTGCAACTCCACTAAGGCTTCAACACTAAGCTTCACCTCCCTCAAAGGGTCCAAAAACACCTTAAGGTTAATGGCTCACAAGCACACAAATGAAGGCTACGGTTTCGTTCTTAGGGTTTTGAGAGATGGAGGCTGGTCATAAGAGAGATTAGAAGCAACTTAAAATGTTTAAATAGGGAATAAACCCTAAAAATTAGGGTTTGTTCTAGTCGAGCGTATGCCCAGCATACATGGGTGCCTCTGCGATCATGCATCGAGCCAGTACGCCCAACGTACTCCTAGAGTACGCCCAACATATTCAACTAGGGGCTAAAACCACCAATCTTCCGAAAGCCATAACTTCTTCGTTCTAAGTTCGATTTCAACGTTCTTTATATCCACATAAAGGTAATGAGAAACACTAAAACTCTATCAACTCTCCATTTCCTTAAAGCTTCCCGAGCTTTAATCCAAATTTCATAAAATGTCCGGACTATCACTTTACGGTCATACCATTGGGCTCCATAACACAAACTGAACTCTCGGATCACCTAATCTATATTATCCATATCCAAGGGGTCTAAATCTCTCCTTCCCCAATGCCCATAGCGTTATGGTAAATGATCCTTGGGTGTAGGCCCCTCATTAATAAACGATTCGAAACAAGGTGTTACAAACATAGTTTTATATTACATGTAATTTATGATCTAATCATAAATGATAAACTAAACCCCGAGAGTGTAGTTCCAACTTGCTTGTGCTTTGCTAGTTACTCTTCTATAAATATCTGCAAATAGTTTACAAATATTAGATTAACATTCAAGTACCAAGTACTTGAGTGCTATATAAAAAGTATAAATTCTATCTTGTAGATACCTGAAGTACTATTCTCTTCCAGACTTTCTTTTCAGATAAGAGAAGCAGTTTCTCTTCCAGTATTCAGTTTCTCCACAAAAGAAACAAGATCCATCTTTGTGGACCTTCTTGAATTTCTTGGACTTAAAGGTGTCCTAAAACATGGGCTTATTAGATCACATAAAGTGACTCTTTTTAGCCTTGCATTATTCAGTTGTTTGAACAAGTTTAAGACAAATATCAATGTATTTTTGGAATATTGCTTAACATGTTATATCATTAGATATATTTCTAAATTATCCAAGACTTTCAGGAAGTCAAGAATAACCATTCCTAGTGTGATGTTAGAAGCATCTTGAGCGTCATAGTGGTATTTTTACTAGGCATCATGTTCAGGTCTATTGCTCAAAGCAAGTTGTTTAGGACTAGGACCTTTAAGTGTATATAATTTCACATCTCTCAAGAGATTGTCTCTTAAGACATGAACCTATTCATTGATGTTTTGTATATTGAATGTTATTATTTTATCAAGTCATTTAAAGAAAATGACTATTCATGGTTATGAGATTGGATTATATATCTACAAAAATTTAGCAAAATTCATTTAGTATTTTCAATATTTAATCTTTAATAACTGATAGCCTTTTAGTTTCCAAAAACATTAATTATCAATGCCTAAGATATAAGTTGCAGAACAAATAAATGGTTAGATATCCTTTATCTCATTTATTTGAATTCAACCCGGTAGATATCGATTATCAATTATATATATTACTATATAATTCCTAGATTTATGTGATCACTAATAACAAATTTAATTACACATGTTTGATCACATCGATGCCTCGGAACTCTCTTGCTTAAGTGATTTATCAATAAATAAATAAATAAATAAATAAAATCGATCAAATCATCTAATTTGAAAAACTTGTGTAATCAGCCTATTAATTGGTTATAGAAATTGCGAAAACACCCCGACCATCAAAAGATAACACTAAGCGGTTAGGTGACATTTATCCCACTACTGCATATAAGAGATGTGCGAGTGTTCTTCAAAAAAAATTGCATAGATTTGAGGTTTGTAAGCGGTCTTTGATGTTTTTATAATTCTAGTTTAAAAAACATATTATATCATGGTTATTGCATGCATTCAATAAACCATGGTATATTTTAAAAATTTTATGTTATGAAAAAAATCACATTTTAACAATGTTCTTTTATAAAACCCGGTTTTATAAAATTGACGCGATCAAATTTTAATAGCTAGTCTTAAGTTTGTTTGAGCGCTTTAGAACATTTGTAACCCTTCTAATAAAATTTCCTTCTATAAAATAAGGTTTGGAGTTTGATAAGTTTGCAAATCTCTATTTTAAACTTATACAATTTTTAATCCCGAAATTTTACCGGTTAGTTTTAAGGATAAAACTTGTTTTATTTTTAAAACTATTTTTAACCATCTTATGTTAAAAGATAAATTTCATTAAAACCAAACTCCTCTTTGATGTTTATTTATGTTCAAATATTATTTTGCATTTGAAAAACTAATGTATCAATCATAACATAATAATAATAACATAAAAATAAAACAACAAAGCATGCATAACAATTATAACATATGTGCATAAACGAAACCATAAACTAGTTATATTTTTTTTGAGCCATTGCAAAAAATATCAAGTCCGTTCCTAAATGGACATAAGGGACCTTCATCTTGTGTAATCTTCATGTGATCCCACTTGCTTCAACACTTTGTAGAAAGTTCATAAATTTTTTTTTATAAAGTTTGAGAAACTTTAATAAAATCAAGTTTATAAACTTTTGATCTTCAAAATGGCCACCATCTTTATTCTTGTTACATTTTTATAAAATAAACTATTTATAAAACGAATCTATTACCGACAAAAATTAACAAATGAAAATTATCTATTTAATTATTACATACCATATGAATAAATAAATAATTACAACCATTTTAAATAAATCAACACATTCAACAACACAAAGGTCCATGACTTGTTTATGCACATCATACATATTTATATACTCAATATTATATAAAACAACTCTCTATTTTTCTATGATAAGTTTTATGACTCAAAAGATACATGTAAACTTTTAGTCAAAAAAATAACAACTATAAACATTTCAGTGTTGACATAGAAAATATGTACAGATTTTTCTTGCAAAGAGAAAACCATCCATGTTGTCCAAAAACAAAGATTTCATCAACTTAACAAAAATGGCTGTGATACCAATTGTTGGGTTTTTATTCAAAAAATGTTTAAAAAACCTAAACAATGCAATGGAAGACTTAAGATTTGAACAAAAATAAAAGTAGATATATTCCCACCAATGATCATTTTTCAAGAGCTAGAAAGATTAAAACAACCATAGAAGAGAAAACATAACAACCTTTGAAGACTTTGGTCCTCATGGGAGGTTGGAAGTTGATGAAGATGACATGAAACTCTAAAACAAGAGCTCTCTAAAAGTATCCACCAAGCAAGAGTAGAACCATCAAACATGCGAGTCTACACTTGTATTAGTTGTTCATAAGCCTTAGAAATATATAACAAATATATGTTCTAAGGTGAAGCAACTAAGGGAGTTTGTCTAACATCATAATGCAAGAGAATGGAGGAGAAGAGAGAGGATTTAACATCAAAATTTGGCATCTCCATAGAGATAAAAGTTCTCTTGGTTTTGAGCTCAAAAAATGACCAAAAAGATGTCTGCAATAAGTCTCTCTCATGTCTTAATCCCAAAGTCTTTAATTAAGACAAAAGGTAGTAAAGGACCATACATAAAGCAAGTCAAATCATAGGTTACGAGGACAAGCATGCATATAGAATAAATTAATCAAAAGGCTATGCATGCCTTATCTCCTCCCATTTTTTTCGGCCCTATGTATAAAGTATGGAACCAAAGGATGTTCCATAATTTTCTTATATATATATATATATATATATATATATATCAACTTTATATAAAAGGCTAACAAATATATAAAGTAATACCAAGATATATAACATATAACTAGTCATATATATATATATATATATATATATAACTACATTTTATATAAATAAACTCTAACTAGTTAATTAAGATACAAATATAACTTATTAATAATCATACTTTATGATATATTTCATAAGTAGTTATTTCTTCAATAGATATTATTTCTATAAATAATAAATTAACAATTAGTAAAATATTATTTCCATGAAATAATAATTTTCCAATTAAATAAAAGTGTTGATATATTTATTAATAATCAAATTATACTAATAAACAATCAATTGATGGTAACTTGTTATAACATGTGACCCTATAGGATCATTTGTTATTAACAATACCCTTCTATAATGACTCTTGGGCATATTAGATATTTCATATCACATAACACAACAATATCACATAGACTCAGCTGGTCAACACATATATTCTACCACACTGGCAAGAATAGTGAGGAGACTCACCTTATACAGATGATTGATAAAACTCACACCCAAACCGCCGGAAGACTTCGCCTGTTAATTACACCAATTAACCCTAATTTATAATTGAGGTAATTTACCGTAATTTACCATACTCCACTAGTCCCAAGCCAAGTCTAATCCACAGATAGGGAAAAAGACCATTTTGCACCTTCCAAGACCAAAACCCTCACAAATTCACCTAAAGGCACAATTGGTTAAAAGTCAAAGAAAGTCAAAGGTCAAAATTTTAACCTTAAGTGCGGCGTACTTAGCTTTACGTTGGGCGTAGAGCACATGTCTGGAAGGGACACAGGTTCGCAACTGGCTATGCTAGTTGTAGTCAAAATTATGCTCGACGTACTCGGACTTAACTCAAAAATCAACTTTGAAGGTCTTAATCCTTAAGCCACTTTACTCTAAACCTCAGAACTGATTCTTAAAGATATCCTAATCTATAAAGTCTTTGACTTTATGCCTTCGCATGGCTAAAGAGATATTAAACCCAAAACCCTAACTTGTAACATCCCGAAAATTTCAGGTATTTTCGAATCCTCCCTTTTTATTATCCTTGTCGCTTTTAGTCATTAGCGATGGAAGGTGTTGGAATAGTGTCTAAGGCTGCAACTATATTAGACAAGTATTTGACCCGGTTGTGCATGGTCCTTTTGGGTTGCCTTCACCATAGCAACTTGATAGGATGATTTATTAAGAGAGAGTAAATATTATTAGTATATTATGAGAATAATATAAAGAATAATATATTGTTATTTGATTAATATAAGTCATAGAATTAATTGGAATTAATTTGGTGACTTAAACAGATTAATTAAATAAGAGGGTATAAACTGTCAATTGTTTGATAGTTAAACTTTAGACTATAAATCCATATAGATATGGATTGGATGGATTCTAGAAGCTAAAGGATAGCTTAAATTGTCCATTGATTATCTAAGGAATGGATTTGGATAGCCTTAAGAGAAGATTATCCAATTAGGGTTTAGGTTGTAACCCTTAAGGAGTCTACAAGTATAAATAGACCCTATGACATAAGGAAATCGGAACTTCATCTAAAGTATAGAAACCCTGGCCGATTTCCTCCCCTCTCCTCTCTCCCAAATCATCCTCCTTGCTATTTGGTGTTTGTAAGCCATTAGAGGAGTGACAATTGTGACTCTAGAAGCTCCAAGACAACAAGATCAACAAGAGATTCAAAGGTATGATTCTAGATCTGATTTAGTATTGTTCTTATTCCTAAATAGTCATTAGAAGTCTTGGATTCAAAGCATGTTTAATTAGAAAGCCTAGATCCAAGCATTAGGGTTTTGCATGCGCACATAGGAAAGTTCTTATGGCTAAAACCCATCAGTGGTATCAGAGCCTAGCTTGGTTTTCATTAAATTGTTGCTTAATTGTATGAACTAAACTGAAAAATTCGATTTTTGTGTTTCTGAGTCATGGACTCGGCGAGTTCCATAGTGGACTCGGCGAGTTGGCCTGACTCCGCGAGTCCCTTGGTGCACTCGGCGAGTCCAAGCATCAGGAATGGCCAGATTCGGGATTTCTTCATGATTATCTTATGGAAACTTACCTTAATCATATTAGATCAACCCTAATCCGATTTTTTGATATATATGACTATTATCTTGATCTAATTAAAGATATTTATCAACTAATAAAATATTTAATTTCCTTATATGATAATTAATTAATTATTTTGATTATTTTGGTAATTATCTTGAGAGAAATCTTGAATAAATCAAATATAGATAATTAGGAAATTAATTGTTAATTAAAATAATTTGTTATTTGATCCTTCATGTTTTAAATGTTTAAAACTTGTCCTCAAGTTTTAAAATTTATATTTTGTGATTAAACGTTTTAATTTGGACAATTTAAATTTCAAACCCTAGATTTTAAAAGGTTTAAAATACAACCCTATACTAATATAATATTACAAGATTAATATATATATATATATATATATATATATATATATATATATATATATATATATATATATATATATGTATGTATAACTAAAATGCTAGTCTTACCGTTAGTAGGCCTCATTCACGGAGTCGATCTATAAGGTGGGTATAAGGTTGCGGCCTATAAAATGGCGCTTAATGGGTGTACACTCACACCCACCGCTTGCTTGATCGGTGGAGGGTCGTTAGCCGAACGGGTAGGATAGGGCAACCTCATCCTCTCATTAAAAGTATAATAGGAAATACAAAGTAACTACACATATTTTAAAATTTCCCAATCTTAGTTACTTTAGGAAAAGTGAATTGATGCAATCCCATGAAATTACACTTTGCACCCTTGCTAAGAAGTTGGTGGAGCGTGTGTGGTTTACCGGCACACTAATTGGTTCTAAGCAAAGGTTGAAAAGGGTGATTCATTGTTTATCATAGTTCGATGGAGCGTGTATGGTTTACCGGCACATCGAATAGGTGATCGTTACAATGAAGGCACCATGTGAATTTGCATGGTAATTCACACCCGCTTTGTGATCCTCGGTATCCCAGTCACAAACCAGAGGGGCATATCGAGATTTAAACATGCCATTGAATAGTTTCAATGAATCTCATCCGATCCTAGGAATTCTCAATACATTTAGGACTAATAGTCAGGTTTTATGGTGGATAATTAGTGAATCATCATTCACTTACCTTCAATTTATTTGCATGTTAGATTACGGCATCCCTTTTCTAATATGTAAATGTTGTTGTTGGATCCTAGCCCTAATTTTTCTTATTGGGTGATAATTAGGGATTCATATTCTAATCTATCTTTGTCCTTTCTATTTGTAGATGTCGAACGTCAACAACGCTGCTGCTAGTTCTTTCACGTTGATGAGCCTTTGGAAAAAGGTCACCTTCGTTGGATCGAACTTTAGCGAATGGATAAGATACATTCGCACCATTGCTCGCTATGAGGATAAGGAGTATGTCCTCGATGAGAAGCTCGAGAAAATCAACCCTGAAATCGCTACTCCGGCTGAAATTACCGCTTTTGAAACTCATGAGCGAGATGCAACGAAGGTACATTGCATCATGATAGCCACCATGAACTCCGAATTCCAAAAGTCCTACGAGGACATGTACCCGTACGAGATGCATCAAGACTTATTGGAGAGATACCACCAAAACGCGAGACAAGAGCGGTATGAGATTTTCACTAACATGATTTCCGCTAAGATGGGTCATGGAGAATCTCTTACCGTGCAGCTGCAAAAGATGCAAAGGTATGTCGACCGCCTTCGCAAGTTAAATGTTGACTTTCGGGAAGACTTGGCGATCGACATGGTGCTTCACTCTTTTCCTCCTGTGTACAATCAATTTAGGATGACCTACCACATGAACAAAGAGGAGTTCACCCTAAGAAAACTCCAAGTTCTCTTGAGGGTCATTGAGAGCAACTTCAAAGACAAGTCTGTTGCGCCAACTCCCAATCCACCTGCTGCTCCTGTCTTGGCTATTGGTCAAGGAAAGGGAAAGAAGAGGAAAGCTTCGTCTAAGAACTATCGCAAGGTTAAAGCCCGAGATGGTGCCTCTTCTAGTGGGACCAAAGTTGATCCCGCTAAGCCCTGCCCTAACCCGAAGGAGGCAGAGTGCCACCACTGCCACAAGATAGTGTTGGAATAGTGTCTAAGGCTGCAACTATATTAGGCAAGTATTTGACCCGGTTGTGCATGGTCCTTTTGGGTTGCCTTCACCATAGCAACTTGATGGGATGATTTATTAAGAGAGATTGAATATTATTAGTATATTATGAGAATAATATAAAGAATAATATATTGTTATTTGATTAATATAAGTCATAGAATTAATTGGAATTAATTTGGTGACTTAAAGAGATTAATTAAATAAGAGGGTATAAACTGTCAATTGTTTGATAATTAAACTTTAGACTGTAAATCCATATAGATATGGATTGGATGGATTCTAGAAGCTAAAGGATAGCTTAAATCGTCCATTGATTATCTAAGGAATGGATTTGGATAGCCTTAAGAGAAGATTATCCAATTAGGGTTTAGGTTGTAACCCTTAAGGAGTCTACAAGTATAAATAGACCCTATGGCATAAGGAAATCGGAACTTCATCTAAAGTATAGAAACCCTGGCCGATTTCCTCCCCTCTCCTCTCTCCCAAATCATCCTCCTTGCTATTTGGTGTTTGTAAGCCATTAGAGGAGTGACAATTGTGACTCTAGAAGCTCCAAGACAACAAGATCAACAAGAGATTCAAAGGTATGATTCTAGATCTGATTTAGTATTGTTCTTATTCGTAAATAGTCATTAGAAGTCTTGGATTTAAAGCATGTTTAATTAGAAAGCCTAGATCCAAGCATTAGGGTTTTGCATGCGCACATAGGAAAGTTCTTATGGCTAAAACCCATCAGTGGTATCAGAGCCTAGCTTGGTTTTCATTAAATTGTTGCTTAATTGTCTGAAACATAACTGCAAAATTCGATATTGTGTTTCTGAGTCATGGACTCGGCGAGTTCCAAAGTGGACTCGGCGAGTTGGCCTGACTCGGCGAGTCCCTTTGTGCACTCGGTGAGTCGAAGCGTCAGGAATGGCCAGATTCGGGACTTCTTCATGATTATCTTATGGAAACTTACCTTAATCATATTAGATCAACCCTAATCCGATTTTATGATATATATGACTATAATCTTGATCTAATTAAAGATATTTATCAACTAATAAAATATTTAATTTCCTTATATGATAATTAATTAATTATTTTGATTATTTTGGTAATTATCTTGCAAGAAATCTTGAATAAATCAAATATAGATAATTAAGAAATTAATTTTTAATTGGAATTATTTGTTATTTGATCCTCCATGTTTTAAATGTTTAAAACTTGTCCTCAAGTTTTGAAATTTATATTTTATGATTAAAAGTTTTAATTTAGACAATTTAAATTTCAAACCCTAGTTTTGTAAAGGTTTAAAATACAACCCTATACTAATATGATATTACTAGAATAATATATATATATATATATATATATATATATATATATATATATATATATATATATATATATATATATATATATATATATATATATATATATATGTATAACTAAATGCTAGTCTTACCGTTAGTAGGCCTCATTCACGAATCCGATCTATAAGGTGGGTATAAGGTTGCGGCCTATAAAATGGCGCTTAATGGGTGTACACTCACACCCACCGCTTGCTTGATTGGTGGAGGGTCGTTAACCGAATGGGTAGGATAGGGCAACCTCATCCTCTCATTAAAAGTATAATAAGTAATACAAAGTAACTACACATATTTTAAAATTTCCCAATCTTAGTTACTTTAGGAAAAGTGAATTGATGCAATCCCATGAAATTACACTTTGCACCCTTGCTAAGAAGTTAGTGGAGCGTGTGTGGTTTACCAGCACACTAATTGGTTCTAAGCAAAGGTGGCAAAGGGTGGTTCATTGTTTATCATAGTTCGATGGAGCGTGTGTGGTTTACCGGCACATCGAATAGGTGATCATTACAATGAAGGCACCATGTGAATTTGCATGGTAATTCACACCCGCTTTGTGATCCTCGGTATCCCAGTCAAAAACAAGAGGGGCATATCGAGATTTAAACATGCCATTGAATAGTTTCAATGAATCTCATCCAAACCTAGGAATTCTCAAAAATGTTTAGGACTAATAGTTAAGTTTTTATGGTGGAGAATTAGCGAATCGTCATTCACTTACCTTCAATTTATTTGCATGTTAGATTACGGCATCCCTTTTCTAGTATGTAAATGTTATTGTTGGATCCTAGCCCGAATTTTTCTTATTGGGTGATAATTAGGGATTCATATTCTAATCTATCTTTGTCCTTTCTATTTGTAGATGTCGAACGCAAACAACGTTGCTGCTAGTTCTTTCACGTTGATGAGCCTTTGCCAAAAGGTCACCTTCGATGGAACGAACTTTAGCGAATGGATAAGATACATTCGCACCATTGCTCGCTATGAGGATAAGGAGTATGTCCTCGATGAGAAGCTCGAGAAGATCAACCCTGAAATCGCTACTCCGGCTGAAATCACCGCTTTTGAAACTCCTGAGCGAGATGCAACGAAGGTACAATGCATCATGATTGCCACCATGAACTCCGAATTCCAAAAGTCCTACGAGGACATGTACCCGTACGAGATGCATCAAGACTTATTGGAGAGATACCACCAAAACGTGAGACAAGAGCGTTATGAGATTTTCACCAACATGATTTCCGCGAAGATGGGTCATGGAGAATCTCTTACCGTGCACCTGCAAAAGATGCAAAGGTATGTCGACCGCCTTCGCAAGTTAAATGTTGACTTTGGGGAAGACTTGGCGATCGATATGGTGCTTCACTCTTTGCCTTCAATGTACAACCAATTTAGGATGACCTACCACATGAACAAAGAGGAGGTCACCCTAAGCAAACTCCAAGGTCTCTTGAGAGTCGCTGAGAGCAACTTCAAAGACAAGTCTGTTGCACCAACTCCCAATCCACCTGCTGCTCCTGTCTTGGCTATTGGTCAAGGAAAGGGAAAGAAGATGAAGGCTTCGTCTAAGAACTATCACAAGGTTAAAGCCCGAGATGGTGCCTCTTCTAGTGGGACCAAAGTTGATCCCGCTAAGCCCTGCCCTAACCTGAAGGAGGCAGAGTGCCACCACTGCCACAAGATAGGACATTGGAAGAGAAGCTGCCCAGAGTACCCGCAAGCCATCAAGGAAGGAAAGATCAAGCCATCTTTCGCAGGTATATACACAATCAAATCTAACGATTCTAATCATGCTATTTCTTGGGTTCTTGATACCGGTTGTGGTTACCACATTTGTTCTAATGTGCAGGGACTAAGAAGAAGTAGAGATGTGGAGCAAGGAAGAATCAATCTAATCATGGGGAACAGAAGATCGTCGCCTGTGACCAAGATTGGAGTGTATTCTTTAGTGCTTAGGAATAATTTATGTTTAGATTTGAACAATTGTTGCTATTCGCCAGAAATGGCTAGAAACATCATTCCAAATTTTGATTAGTGTTCATTTATTGTGATAGTTCGGGATTTGCAGTGTGTCAGCAGTCAGAGGTTTTCAGTTCAGTTCGAGATGGTGAGGTGAGTTCTTCTCACTATATAAACAGGGTCTAAGGCACCAAGGCCAGCCATTTGTGGATTGTATCCTGATTATATGATGATGCTATGTTTAGTGATCTGTTAGATCAGTATCCTGGTATATAGGATGATATTATGATTAGTGATCTATTAGATCTGTATGACTATTTGTACATGCTAGCTAGTGTTTGATATCTATATGTTGATTATGTGTTTGCGGGTGGGTTGAGGCGGTCCTGCTTTGTGCTCTAGGCCAATAGAACCAGGGCGACCCGGATAGACTGAAGGCCCAATGGGGCGTACCAGTGAGGTCGAAGGCTCGGAGAATGGTCCAGACAGGCTGAAGGCCCAGTAAGGCAGACCAGACATGCTGAAGGTTCTGAGAGTGGGCCAGATAGACTGGAGGCATGGTGAGGGCAGTAGAGTCATACTGAAGACTCTGTATGCATATTGTTTGTTATGATATTGTTCTGGTGTGTATGGCGTTGGTATTTTGGGGGAACTCAATAAGCTTCGGGCTTACAGTTTTGGATTTCGTTTCAGGTACTTCAGATGATCGCGGGAAGGCAAAGGCTTGATCATGCAACTCCTCACATTTTATGATTTTGATTTCTTGGGATTCTCTGATATGAAACTATTTTGAAAATATTTTGTGATAACTAATGACTTTTGGATGTTTGAAAAAGTTTTAAATTTTTATGAATTTTTTGGATGTTACAAGTTGGTATCAGAGCCTTGGTTTGAGTGAATTGGAGGAACACTCTTGTGAATACAGTCTCAAACTAAAGAAAAGATTTTCAAAATGATTTTCAAATGGTTTTCAAAATACTAAAGGAGGATGCAAAGTGTACGATCATCCGGAGCCAGTAAGTAGACCCCAAAATACCATGTTATTATTTAATATTGTGAGTTGTTAGAACAATATGCTATTAATAGGATAGGGATCTTCAAGAATTGCATGATATAATTGTCTGATTATATGATGCCTGATAGCCTAGGACCTTTATTTTATGAAATTGACAGCATTATTATAGTTGCTTAGTGTATGCATCATAGTTGTACATAATTAAGATCTTATAGCTTGAGAATGTTTGGTTTGGCCTTATTTCATGTTCTTGTTTGATGAAAGGCTTAGGGTAGGATCAGATATTCAAATGTCTGTAGGGTCCAGCATTATGTATGGCTAGCATACACGGGTGCTGCAGGGTTGGTGGAAGTTTCATGGATGAGTTGTGTGGGGTCAGTTGGCCAGTTGTGAGATGTTTAGCCTTCCTATATGAGTGAGGATTGAGCGCTCGCCTATGCTTATGTATATTGTTAGGGCGTTGTGATGATACTTGAGACAAATATGGGTTGGTGTGGAAGGTAGTATGGGCCTGTACTACTAAAAGCATAGGACCCATACACGTAGCAAGGAAGTCACAACCCCTAGGTCCTTGTTGGGAGTTTTATTCCCTTTAGTATATGGAGTGTCTGATATCTTCCTGGTATATTTTCAACATCGTGATTGCGAGGCGATTTGTGACAAGATCTGGGTTGGGATCAAGAGATGGCATGCAAAGTGGACCAGTAGTGCCTAAGACCATTGGTTAGATGAGACCAGATGAGTTGGATGTCAGGATTACGGAGATCCTGCATGGTGAGGTTGCTACACTTTTTCGGGCTTAGTTGTGGGAGATGTTTGCGTCTATTAAGACCGCTATGGTTGAGTACATTGATGAGAGATATGCAGCCATTGCTGAGATGCCTGCCGCTGCAGCTTTCGCACCCATAGCAGTTGCAAGTGGTGGGGCCAGTCGGGCTTTTTAGTATCAAGACTTCAATAATACGAAGTCGACGACCTATGATGGAGTTCAGGACCCGATCATTGCCATGAGGTGGATATCTGACATGGAAGAATGCTTTTTCACATGCTCATGTCCTACTAACCAGAAGGTTAGGTGAGCTCTGAACCTGCTGAGTTCCGGAGCAAAGGACTGGTGGAGATTGATGATGGGGTCGTATTCCGATGAGCAGAGAGCTGCGTTTACATGGGATCAGTTCAGGGAGATGTTCCACACTCGCTACATTCCGTGGGTTGAGCTAGAGCTGCTTACACATGAGTTTATGGATTTGAGACAGGAATTGGAGTCGGTAACAAAGATCACCCGTATGTTTACTGAGAGGGTGATGTTTTACCCGGAGTTTACTTCTGAGGAGGCTCACATAACTCATTATTTGAGCATGCTCAAGACTGACATCAGAAAATTCATTGCTACCCAACGTTGTGATACATTATTGAAGTTATAGGAGGCCGCTAGGGGACGTGAACTTGAGATTGAGCTACAGTTGAGAGAGCAGAGGCAGGCCCTGACGCAGTCACAACCTGCGCCAAATCAGTCCAAGACCGTCAATTCTAGGTCTAAAGGATAGCATGGCCGCACTTGTGGGAAGTGCGGGAAGGTTCATTCTGGAGTTTATCTATCCAGTGGTGTGTGCCGCAAGTGCGGAAAGGAATGGCACTTTGCGAGGGATTGCCGCCAGTTAGCCCCAATTCATGATATGAGGATTTGTTACCACTGCAATCAGGTTGGTCACGTGATGACCAATTGTCCATTGCTCACTGCTAGGACAACTCAGGCTCCAACGCCGGATACACTGAGGATTACTGACGGGAGTCAGGGTAGAGCAGAGCCCCCGAGGGTTCAGGGACGTGCCTTCCAGCTCACAACCGAGGAGGCCAGGACAACACCAAATGTGATGTCTGGTATGTTTCTATTCCTTATCTTGTTAATTATATTTATTTTATGCTCAAATGTGTTGTACCTATGTTAGGTACGTTCTTAGTGAACTCCTTGCCTGCTATGGTATTGTTTGACTCGGGGACGAGTCAGTCTTTTATCTCACGATCTTTTAGTAGGGACTTTGGTTTTCCCTTAGGAGAGCTAGAGTGTCTGTAGAGAGACTCCATCGCCAACGAACACGAGATTTTTGCTTCTTCAGTCTACCAGGCTTGCGTTCTGGCGATCTTCGGGGTATCCTTACCGATTGACTTGATTTTGATTCCCATGGGGGATGATTTCGTTATAGTGGGCATGGACTGGCTGATTCGTTTCGGTGTAATGATCTACTGTGAGGGTCAGCGTGTAGTAGTTCAAACCCCAAGTGGGGGAGAGCTGGTTATCTATGGTGCGGGCACCAGGTTGGGTTTTTGGTTTTGATCAGCTGCTAGGGCTCGACAGTATATTTAGCACGGGTGTGCGAGTTATTTGGCATATGTGGTGGATACACGGGTTAGAGGTCAGGTCTTAGTTTCAGAGGTTCCACTCGATAGAGAGTTCGCTGATGTATTCCTGGAGGAGTTACCCGGAGTGCCTCCGAAAAGGTAGGTCGAGTTCAGGATCGACCTTGTGCTAGGTGCGACCCCTATTGCCAAGGCGCTGTACTGATTGGCACAACCAGAGATGCATGAGCTGTCATCTCAGCTGCAGGAACTGCTAGGCAAGCAGTTCATCCGTTTGAGCAGTTCTTCGTAGAGAGCGTCGATTCTCTTCGTCAAGAAGAAGGATGGTTCACACTGGATGTGCATCGATTACCAGGAGTTGAATAAGTTGACGGTGAAGAACGGTTATCCACTTCCATGGATTGATGATCTCTTTGATCAGCTACATGGAGCATCTTGTTTCTCCAAGATAGACTTGAGGTCCAGGTACCATCAGGTTAGGGTGAGGGAGTAGGACGTGGAAAAGACCACGTTCTGGACTCATTATGGATATTACGAGTTCTTGGTGATGCCATTTGGGCTCACGAATGTGCCAACAATGTTTATGGACCTGATGAATCGGGTACGCAGACCGATGATCGATCGCTCGGTCATTGTATTTATAGATGACATCTTGGTGTATTCCAAGACCAGAGAGCAGCATGAGGAGCATCTCCGTGAGATTCTGGGAGTTTTGAGGTGAGAACGACTTTATGCCAAGTTCTCGAAATGTGAGTTTTGGTAGTGAGAGGTTCAGTTCCTTGGACATCTGGTGAACTTGGAAGGGATTTTGGTCGATCCGGTCAAGATCGAGGCAGTGATGCAGTGGGAGGTTCCGAAATCCCCCTCGGATATCAGGAGTTTTCTGGGATTACCCGGGTACTATCGGAGATTCATTTAAGACTTCTACAAAATTATGGTACCCCTCACTCATCTGACGAGGAAGGAAGTAGATTTCTGGTGGGGCCCTGAGCACCAGACGACATTTGAGACCCTCCAACAGTGACTTTGCGAGGCTCCAGTCTTGACTCTCCCGGAGGGAGTTGAATATTTCATGGTGTTCTGTGATGCATCCATCACCTGGTTAGGGGCAGTCCTCATGTAGAGAGGATGGGTGATATTCTATCACGGCAGTTGAAGTCGCATGAGACGAGATATCCCATGCACGATCTTGAGTTGGGAGCGGTGGTGTTCGCTCTCAAGATCTGGAGGCATTACCTCTACGGGGTCCACTGTACCATTGACATGGACCACAAGAGCTTGAGACATTATGGATCAGCCAAACCTCAACATGAGTCAGCGCATGTGGATGGACGTAGTTAAGGATTATGACTACGAGATCCTTTACCATCTCGGTAAAGAGAACATTGTGGCAGACGCGCTGAGCCGCAAGTCGGCTGGATCTTTAGTTCCTGTGGCGTGTATGAGGATATCAGTGGATTCTCCACTAGTGAGCTTGATCAGGGAAGCTCAGGCTGAGGGTGTACGACAGGAGAACTAGAAGCTTGAGAGGATTAAAGGCGAGATCACCCGTTTTGTGCAAGACAGTCGTGGGTTATTGAATCGTTGCGGTCAGGTGTGGGTTCCGTTGTTTGGTGGGGTCAGGCAGATTGTATTGGAGGAGGCTCATAAGTCTTGCTTCTCTATTCACCCGGGGCCACCAAGATGTATCAGGATCGAGAGGTGTTTGACTTGCAGTATGGTCAAGGCTGAGCATCAGAGGCCGCATGGCAAGTTGCAGCCTTTGGAGGTTCCCACGTGGAAATGGGAGCAAATCACGATGGAATTCATCACCAAGTTGCTGAGGACGGAGAAGGGATATGATATTATATGGGTCATCGTGGATCGATTGACCAAGAGCACCCACTTTCTAGCAATACGGGAGAGTCCGTCGGCCTAGAAGTTGGCCGATATGTATATCCACGAGAGCGTTGCTCTCCATAGGGTGTCGGTCTCTATTGCCTTAGACCGTGATGTTCGATTCACCTCCCGTTCCTGGAAGAAGTTCCACAAGGAACTGGGCACGAGACTGCATTTTAGCACCACTTACCATATGTAGATAGACGGTCAGATCGAGCGGACCATTCAGACCCTCGAGAACATGTTGAGGGCTTGCTTCATTGATTTTGGTGGGAGTTGGGACTCCTACCTACCCCTTGCAGAGTTCTCCTACAAAAACAACTTTCATTCTAGCATTAGTGCTCCACCCTTCAAGCTATTGTATGGACGGAGACGTCGTACCCTAGTCTGGTCATAAGGTGATGAGTCGGACTGACGTAGTTTTGTAGACTATCGAGATGATTCAGCGGATCAGGCAGCGGTTGCAGACTGCTCAGAGTCGGCAGAAGAGTTACGCCGACCGACGCCGATCTGAGTTGGAGTTTCAAGTCGGTGACATGGTGTTACTGTTGGGTTTTGAGCACTATAACACTCCTATGGTGCACATGCAACCCTAAATGCTTTGGATCTATGTTTTCTCTATTATACATGCATATTTTCAGTTTTTCCAAAGCATTGTCCTAACTAGCATACAAATTGCCAATTGAACAAAAACATCTAGATAGATGACATACCTTTTGAAGGACTTGTAGTTCTTGACCGTTGAAAGCTTAAGCACCTCAAGTGTGATGCATCTAATGGTTCACAAACACCAATATGCAAGAGGATGATTTAAGAGAATAATCTATTTATCTCCAAGAGAAGAGGCAACCAATTTTGGCCTATGGAGGGTTCTATTTATAGTGTTGGACATGCTAGGGTTACACTTGGTTAGCCCTAATAACCTGTGAATTTTCACATTCTCATGCTCCATGGGTTTAACCTCCATGGACTATCCATGGATTAGTTTAGCCCACAATCGTGGATCATTAGCCCACACTTCAAGAATGATTTATTTACATAATCAATCCCCATATATTTAGTTAGTCTCTTTTGATCACAAAATTAATTCCAAATTAATTCTTGATCAATACTAATTAAATAATACCATATTAATATATTATACTTGTAATATATTAATATACCATAAATAACCTTATTCTCAAAATTCATCCTGTAAAGTTGAACTGGTGAAGGCAACCCAAAACGACCATGCTACAATCGGGTCAAGTACATACCAATTATAGTTATGGGTTTAGACACCAAATCCAACAGTCTCCCACCTGGATAAGTCTAATAACTATTACTGCTTATCCACTTCAGAATCTGACTTAGGAATCGTAAGCTTTCAAAAGCCGTTGTCGAACTCTGACCTAGTCAGTGATGAGTCCTTCAGATAAGTGATCATATAATCCTCTGTTCTCAAGATATCAGCTGCACAAATACATGGAACAATGTCATACTTATTGTCCAACAGTTTGTTTCCTAATTTCCAATTCTTCTGACATTGAACATAACTGAACACATCAATTTAGTTCTGACCAGCCGGCACATAGTGAAATCAGAATCATTGAGGGGCCCAATATATCGCTTTTAATCCTTTTAGGATAAAAGGGAACATATAAACTTCAACATTATATGCTTGTACTAACTACTCATTAAATCATGCACAATGATGCGTTTTATAACATCAAGTTACTGATGCATTTTCGTATCATCAATGCACAACTAATTCATAGTTAACAACTCATATATCTAGGTTTGAATACTTATATGATATTATCATCCCACGATCACTCGAGATAAATTCCATGAAGTGATTCAAGTGAGCGCGGGTTGATCTAATACTCAAATCATATTTCGAAAGCACTCATGAATGGTGTAGCAAACCTGTTGCTATGCCTAACTACTTAGACAATCCTATAGCCAACTCATGATAGTCTTATTTCATACTTACTTCCCACGTATGATCGACAGTGGATGGTTTGAACAATCTTATTATTGGGGAAGTCAAAACATGCAAAGTGAAACACAAGATGTAACACCGTAAATTTTCAAAATAATTTTTCTTTTTCAAAATCACATAATGTATCACATCACAAATCAAGATCCATAATACTGTTTTCAAAACAAATCCCAAGATCTCTACACATAATAAACTCCATCGGTGTGTGTGTACGTGTCAAGCCGTCGCCTTCCCATGGTCCCCGCTGGTACCTGAGACATCAAACACAACAACTGTAAGCATAAATGCTTAGTGAGTTCCCCAAAATACCACATACCACAAATACGCCACTCAAGGCTAAATCCGACCCTCTGGTCTAGATGTCTCAGCGGGACCCTCCAGTCCCGCAGCTCGTCGGACCCTCCGGTCCAGTCACAGCTCATTGGGCCCTCCGGCCCGGTCAGAATCGTTGGACCCTCTGGTCTGGTCTACACAATCATACAGCATACATATAACACATAGCACGTAATCTCATACATAGCACATAAGACCCTCTGGTCAACTCATAATACCACTTAAGGTAACGTATAGTGAGAAGACTCACCTCGCGTGTCTCGGTAACTCGTAAATCTCTTAACCACTAGTGCTCGATCTCCCGAGCTATCGTCCTCCTACAACACAAACGTATTTCTACTTAATACTACCTCGACTCTGGCTGACGAACACTACGAAGTCAAACCAGTCAACACTGGTCAACGGTCAACCTGACTCGCCGAGTCTGGTGTGGACTCGCCGAGTTCCTACGGGAACCCGATCCCTCTGAATCTCTTCCGACTCACCGAGTCACTCACCTGACTCGGTTACTCAACCCCTGGTTCGAAATCGTTGAACAACCTGCACCAACTCGCCGAGTCTGGGGAATGGACTCGGCAAGTGCATTCTGAAACGACCCAAAAATCACGACTAAAAATTTCTTTTAAAACATTACTAAAACTAGATTTATAAAAACGTATCATAAGTCAAACATAACTTTCGAGTATTAAATTCAAAACATAATATCATTATCAGAGTTAAACATTCCCAGGCTAACTGACTATGGTGTGTGCTCTGCAATCTTCCCAAGCTCCTCTTTTGAAAACCGAGTACCTGAAACCAAAACTGAAAACCGTAAGCACGAAGCTTAGTGAGCTCCCCCAATCTACCACATACCACACAATAACATATAAAGCACATACTGGGCCTTGCCCACTGCATCGGACCGAAGTCCGGACTAACTGGGGCCTTGCCCCCTACATCGGGCCGAAGTCCGAAGCTGACTGGGACCTTGTCCCCTACATCGAACCGAAGTCCGAAGCTGACATCGGACCGAAGTCCGAAGCTGACTGGGACCTTGTCCCCTACATCGAACCGAAGTCTGGAGCTGACATCGGACCGAAGTCCGAAGCTGACTGGGACCTTGTCCCCTACATCGGACCGAAGTCCGAAGCTGACATCGGACCGAAGTCCGAAGCTGACTGGGACCTTGTCCCCTACATCGGACCGAAGTCCGAAGCTGACTGAACATAGCATAAACATATCAACTAGCATAAACACATAAATCCTGTCTGAGCCACGAAGGCATTAAACATACTAACTACTACATCGGACCGAAGTCCAAAGCTGACTGGGACCTCTGTCCCCTACATCGGACCGAAGTCCGAAGCTAACTGAACATATCATAAACATATCAACTGGCATCAACACATAAACCCTGTCTGAGCCACGAAGGCATCAAACATACTAACTACTACATCGGACCGAAATCCGAAGCTGATTGCTAGCTAAACGGGCCGGCATTGTGGCCTTAGACCCGTTCCTACTGAAGGGAAACTCACCTGAACTGCTGAGCTCTGCTGATAAACCTTTGGCTGCTACTCGACAATCCCCTGAACCGCTGCTCCTCTAGCTCTCCGAGCTATCAATATACATATAACACTGAGTCTGACAGTCAACTAAGTCAACTCTGGTCAAAGTCAACCTTCCAGGTCAACCCTACTCGCCGAGTCCTCCTAATGACTCGCCGAGTTCATAAGCTCAGGGTCTTTCTATTCGCGACTCGACTCGCCGAGTCATTCTATGACTCGCCGAGTCCAGCTAGTTCCAAGTCCTGTCCTATCCAACTCGGTGAGTCACCACCCGACTCACTGATTCGAGTCTCAACTCGAAGGGTTTGAGGTTTCGCGACCTGACTCGCTGAGTCCACTAATAGACTCGCCGAGTCCTAGGCAATCTTCAACCAACTCGTCGAGTTGTTCTTCCAACTCGCCGAGTTCATGCTTAACTTCATCCAACTCGACGAGCTGTTCATCCCACTCGTTGAGTTCCTCCTCATCTTCAAGATACTCGCCGAGTCTATTCAGTCCTTAATCCATGCAGTGGCTTTTTGAGCCAAGCAGGGCTTCCAACTCATAGATCCATACTTCTAAGACCTATCCCCCACGTAAAGTGGCAAACTTTACGTGTAGATCAAGAGATCTAGGCTTAAAACACATTCAAACTAGGGTTTATGGCAACATACTTCTTCAACATACCAAGGGCTGATACTTTAGGGGATTCTAGGCCGAACAGAAAACCGAACCACCACGAGTCCCCTCGCCGTAAACCGTCAGCGCTCCCCCACTAGGATCTCGGATCATCACTAATTGATGCTCGCAATCTATGACAGCCCCAAAACGGCTCAACCAATCCATTCCTACTATGACACAAACATCCCCCATAGCGATCGGAATCAAATCAATCGGGAACTCCACCCCGAAGATCTCCAGCATGCATCCACGTATCACCTCGGTAGCACATACCTCACGCTCATCTGCTATGGAAACCCGCAGAGGTCGACTCAACGCCTCCCTCAGAATACTAATGTGTCGACTGAAAGCCAAAGATATGAAAGACCGACTCGCACTCGAGTCGAATAAAACCAATGCAGGTACAGAACTCACAAGAAAAGTACCTACACATAACATATAGAAATTACCATAGCATAAACTCAACATAAAATAGATAAAGAATACATACCCGTTACGACGTCAGGCGCTGCACGGACCTCCTCCGCAGTCAACTGGAAGGCTCTTCCCCTAGCCTTCGGTGCTTCGGCCTTCGCTGGCCGGGTCTCAGTAGCTCGAATTACAGGTGCAGATCCCTGCGTTGACCTCTGAAGCTGGGGGCACTCGGCCTTTCGATGGCCGGTCTGGTTGCAATGAAAGCAAACCGAGAACCCCTTAGGAAAATCCCTCGCGAAATGTCCTTCCTTCCCACACTTGTAGCATACCCCAGTCTTGCATGACCCATCATGACTCTTGCCGCACTTCCCACAAGTACGGACCCTCGAACTGCTCGTCCTCGAATCAGCGGGCTTTGCCCGCTTGGCGGCCGGCTGCGACTACGCCGGTCGCCGATCACCCCTCGGAAACTCGGTCTCCTCCCTCGCCTGTGTCTCAAGCTTAATCTCCCTCTTCCGAGCATTTGCCTGGAGCTCGGATAATGTCTGGTAATTCGAGTTCGCCACGAACTCACGGATGTCCCTCCTCAGTATACTCAGATAACGGCTCATGCGAGCCTGCTCAGTGGACACCAACTCCGGGCAAAACAGCGCCCACTCATGAAACATCCTCGTAATCACTGTCACCGACTCTGTCCCCTGCTTGAGGGTCAGAAACTCCTGAGCTAAACGTTCCCTCTCCACCTGGGGAACATACTCGTCACGAAACATCGCAGTAAACCTCTCCCAGTTCACTGCAGTTAGCTCAGCTATAGAATAGCTCGTGGTCACGAATTTCCACCAGTCCTTCGCCCCCAAGCGAAGCTGGTTGAGTGCGAATCGCACCCTCAATTGCTCCGGACACGAGCACGTATAGAAACACCCCTCTATGTCTGAGATCCACCTCATAGTGGCAATCGGATCCTGTGTACCATCGAACTCCGGTGGTTTCGTGTTGTTGAACTCTCGGTACAGCAACGAATCACCACCCTGGGGTCTCGCATTAGCAACAGTTGCGGTGGATGCAGTAACAACAACATCAGTCAAAGCAGCGTAATGCTCGTCAAACGTCTCGATCAGTATGGTCTTAATAGACCCAAACATCTCCGGAATCTCGGCTCTGATGGCAGCAACCACCTCCTCATGGATGATCCGACGGATCTCCTCATCGCTCACCCCACTGCTCTCGGGGTTATGGCGTGTCCCGACCATGATCAACCTCTAAAATACAACATAAGAAATATCAGGGATACTCTCGAGTATACTCACACTCGGTAACTCAAACATCATCTCTCCTGGTACCCCCAAGGATTCTTACTTGGACTGCGCACCAATCCGGTGTCTTCAATAGTACGGGCCCAATACTATCGTCCACACCGAATCGATATACAACCCAATTCCTCCTCCTAGGATCCCAAATCGCAAATAATCTACTATCGCTATGCACTGGCTACCCTCAATAGCCCTCTCCTGAGCTCCTCACTGCTACCTACTCACTCTCAAAGTATCTCCTAGTAGCAGCGATCTCCTAAGCTAAGGCATCACAAATCAGGCCCACTCTAGTCCTAACAGGAATACCTAGCCTCTCTAACATGCACAACATAATATCTCATAACTCATAACATATAATGTACGGGTATTTTGGGGATTCACCGTTCGGGCGCTGGCTGACCGTACACACCTTCCACTCTGCTCGTTTCCGAAACCTCTTTTTCTTTTTAGAAAATTTTAGTTTTATTTGAAAATTTCTCAAATCCTCGGTTTGAGTTCAAATACGCCCGAAGGTGCATCCCAATCCCTCAAACCAAGGCTCTGATACCAACTTGTAACACCGTAAATTTTCAAAATAATTTTTCTTTTTCAAAATCACATAATGTATCACATCACAAATCAAGATCCATAATCAATACTGTTTTCAAAACAAATCCCAAGATCTCTACACATAATAAACTCCATCGGTGTGTGTGTACGTGTCAAGCCGTCGCCTTCCCATGGTCCCCGCTGGTACCTGAGACATCAAACACAACAACTGTAAGCATAAATGCTTAGTGAGTTCCCCAAAATACCACATACCACAAATACGCCACTCAAGGCTAAATCCGACCCTCTGGTCTAGATGTCTCAGCGGGACCCTCCAGTCCCGCAGCTCGTCGGACCCTCCGGTCCAGTCACAGCTCATTGGGCCCTCCGGCCCGGTCAGAATCGTTGGACCCTCTGGTCTGGTCTACACAATCATACAGCATACATATAACACATAGCACGTAATCTCATACATAGCACATAAGACCCTCTGGTCAACTCATAATACCACTTAAGGTAACGTATAGTGAGAAGACTCACCTCGCGTGTCTCGGTAACTCGTAAATCTCTTAACCACTAGTGCTCGATCTCCCGAGCTATCGTCCTCCTACAACACAAACGTATTTCTACTTAATACTACCTCGACTCTGGCTGACGAACACTACGAAGTCAAACCAGTCAACACTGGTCAACGGTCAACCTGACTCGCCGAGTCTGGTGTGGACTCGCCGAGTTCCTACGGGAACCCGATCCCTCTGAATCTCTTCCGACTCACCGAGTCACTCACCTGACTCGGTTACTCAACCCCTGGTTCGAAATCGTTGAACAACCTGCACCAACTCGCCGAGTCTGGGGAATGGACTCGGCAAGTGCATTCTGAAACGACCCAAAAATCACGACTAAAAATTTCTTTTAAAACATTACTAAAACTAGATTTATAAAAACGTATCATAAGTCAAACATAACTTTCGAGTATTAAATTCAAAACATAATATCATTATCAGAGTTAAACATTCCCAGGCTAACTGACTATGGTGTGTGCTCTGCAATCTTCCCAAGCTCCTCTTTTGAAAACCGAGTACCTGAAACCAAAACTGAAAACCGTAAGCACGAAGCTTAGTGAGCTCCCCCAATCTACCACATACCACACAATAACATATAAAGCACATACTGGGCCTTGCCCACTGCATCGGACCGAAGTCCGGACTAACTGGGGCCTTGCCCCCTACATCGGGCCGAAGTCCGAAGCTGACTGGGACCTTGTCCCCTACATCGAACCGAAGTCCGAAGCTGACATCGGACCGAAGTCCGAAGCTGACTGGGACCTTGTCCCCTACATCGAACCGAAGTCTGGAGCTGACATCGGACCGAAGTCCGAAGCTGACTGGGACCTTGTCCCCTACATCGGACCGAAGTCCGAAGCTGACATCGGACCGAAGTCCGAAGCTGACTGGGACCTTGTCCCCTACATCGGACCGAAGTCCGAAGCTGACTGAACATAGCATAAACATATCAACTAGCATAAACACATAAATCCTGTCTGAGCCACGAAGGCATTAAACATACTAACTACTACATCGGACCGAAGTCCAAAGCTGACTGGGACCTCTGTCCCCTACATCGGACCGAAGTCCGAAGCTAACTGAACATATCATAAACATATCAACTGGCATCAACACATAAACCCTGTCTGAGCCACGAAGGCATCAAACATACTAACTACTACATCGGACCGAAATCCGAAGCTGATTGCTAGCTAAACGGGCCGGCATTGTGGCCTTAGACCCGTTCCTACTGAAGGGAAACTCACCTGAACTGCTGAGCTCTGCTGATAAACCTTTGGCTGCTACTCGACAATCCCCTGAACCGCTGCTCCTCTAGCTCTCCGAGCTATCAATATACATATAACACTGAGTCTGACAGTCAACTAAGTCAACTCTGGTCAAAGTCAACCTTCCAGGTCAACCCTACTCGCCGAGTCCTCCTAATGACTCGCCGAGTTCATAAGCTCAGGGTCTTTCTATTCGCGACTCGACTCGCCGAGTCATTCTATGACTCGCCGAGTCCAGCTAGTTCCAAGTCCTGTCCTATCCAACTCGGTGAGTCACCACCCGACTCACTGATTCGAGTCTCAACTCGAAGGGTTTGAGGTTTCGCGACCTGACTCGCTGAGTCCACTAATAGACTCGCCGAGTCCTAGGCAATCTTCAACCAACTCGTCGAGTTGTTCTTCCAACTCGCCGAGTTCATGCTTAACTTCATCCAACTCGACGAGCTGTTCATCCCACTCGTTGAGTTCCTCCTCATCTTCAAGATACTCGCCGAGTCTATTCAGTCCTTAATCCATGCAGTGGCTTTTTGAGCCAAGCAGGGCTTCCAACTCATAGATCCATACTTCTAAGACCTATCCCCCACGTAAAGTGGCAAACTTTACGTGTAGATCAAGAGATCTAGGCTTAAAACACATTCAAACTAGGGTTTATGGCAACATACTTCTTCAACATACCAAGGGCTGATACTTTAGGGGATTCTAGGCCGAACAGAAAACCGAACCACCACGAGTCCCCTCGCCGTAAACCGTCAGCGCTCCCCCACTAGGATCTCGGATCATCACTAATTGATGCTCGCAATCTATGACAGCCCCAAAACGGCTCAACCAATCCATTCCTACTATGACACAAACATCCCCCATAGCGATCGGAATCAAATCAATCGGGAACTCCACCCCGAAGATCTCCAGCATGCATCCACGTATCACCTCGGTAGCACATACCTCACGCTCATCTGCTATGGAAACCCGCAGAGGTCGACTCAACGCCTCCCTCAGAATACTAATGTGTCGACTGAAAGCCAAAGATATGAAAGACCGACTCGCACTCGAGTCGAATAAAACCAATGCAGGTACAGAACTCACAAGAAAAGTACCTACACATAACATATAGAAATTACCATAGCATAAACTCAACATAAAATAGATAAAGAATACATACCCGTTACGACGTCAGGCGCTGCACGGACCTCCTCCGCAGTCAACTGGAAGGCTCTTCCCCTAGCCTTCGGTGCTTCGGCCTTCGCTGGCCGGGTCTCAGTAGCTCGAATTACAGGTGCAGATCCCTGCGTTGACCTCTGAAGCTGGGGGCACTCGGCCTTTCGATGGCCGGTCTGGTTGCAATGAAAGCAAACCGAGAACCCCTTAGGAAAATCCCTCGCGAAATGTCCTTCCTTCCCACACTTGTAGCATACCCCAGTCTTGCATGACCCATCATGACTCTTGCCGCACTTCCCACAAGTACGGACCCTCGAACTGCTCGTCCTCGAATCAGCGGGCTTTGCCCGCTTGGCGGCCGGCTGCGACTACGCCGGTCGCCGATCACCCCTCGGAAACTCGGTCTCCTCCCTCGCCTGTGTCTCAAGCTTAATCTCCCTCTTCCGAGCATTTGCCTGGAGCTCGGATAATGTCTGGTAATTCGAGTTCGCCACGAACTCACGGATGTCCCTCCTCAGTATACTCAGATAACGGCTCATGCGAGCCTGCTCAGTGGACACCAACTCCGGGCAAAACAGCGCCCACTCATGAAACATCCTCGTAATCACTGTCACCGACTCTGTCCCCTGCTTGAGGGTCAGAAACTCCTGAGCTAAACGTTCCCTCTCCACCTGGGGAACATACTCGTCACGAAACATCGCAGTAAACCTCTCCCAGTTCACTGCAGTTAGCTCAGCTATAGAATAGCTCGTGGTCACGAATTTCCACCAGTCCTTCGCCCCCAAGCGAAGCTGGTTGAGTGCGAATCGCACCCTCAATTGCTCCGGACACGAGCACGTATAGAAACACCCCTCTATGTCTGAGATCCACCTCATAGTGGCAATCGGATCCTGTGTACCATCGAACTCCGGTGGTTTCGTGTTGTTGAACTCTCGGTACAGCAACGAATCACCACCCTGGGGTCTCGCATTAGCAACAGTTGCGGTGGATGCAGTAACAACAACATCAGTCAAAGCAGCGTAATGCTCGTCAAACGTCTCGATCAGTGTGGTCTTAATAGACCCAAACATCTCCGGAATCTCGGCTCTGATGGCAGCAACCACCTCCTCATGGATGATCCGACGGATCTCCTCATCGCTCACCCCACTGCTCTCGGGGTTATGGCGTGTCCCGACCATGATCAACCTCTAAAATACAACATAAGAAATATCAGGGATACTCTCGAGTATACTCACACTCGGTAACTCAAACATCATCTCTCCTGGTACCCCCAAGGATTCTTACTTGGACTGCGCACCAATCCGGTGTCTTCAATAGTACGGGCCCAATACTATCGTCCACACCGAATCGATATACAACCCAATTCCTCCTCCTAGGATCCCAAATCGCAAATAATCTACTATCGCTATGCACTGGCTACCCTCAATAGCCCTCTCCTGAGCTCCTCACTGCTACCTACTCACTCTCAAAGTATCTCCTAGTAGCAGCGATCTCCTAAGCTAAGGCATCACAAATCAGGCCCACTCTAGTCCTAACAGGAATACCTAGCCTCTCTAACATGCACAACATAATATCTCATAACTCATAACATATAATGTACGGGTATTTTGGGGATTCACCGTTCGGGCGCTGGCTGACCGTACACACCTTCCACTCTGCTCGTTTCCGAAACCTCTTTTTCTTTTTAGAAAATTTTAGTTTTATTTGAAAATTTCTCAAATCCTCGGTTTGAGTTCAAATACGCCCGAAGGTGCATCCCAATCCCTCAAACCAAGGCTCTGATACCAACTTGTAACACCGTAAATTTTCAAAATAATTTTTCTTTTTCAAAATCACATAATGTATCACATCACAAATCAAGATCCATAATCAATACTGTTTTCAAAACAAATCCCAAGATCTCTACACATAATAAACTCCATCGGTGTGTGTGTACGTGTCAAGCCGTCGCCTTCCCATGGTCCCCGCTGGTACCTGAGACATCAAACACAACAATTGTAAGCATAAATGCTTAGTGAGTTCCCCAAAATACCACATACCACAAATACGCCACTCAAGGCTAAATCCGACCCTCTGGTCTAGATGTCTCAGCGGGACCCTCCAGTCCCGCAGCTCGTCGGACCCTCCGGTCCAGTCACAGCTCATTGGGCCCTCCGGCCCGGTCAGAATCGTTGGACCCTCTGGTCTGGTCTACACAATCATACAGCATACATATAACACATAGCACGTAATCTCATACATAGCACATAAGACCCTCTGGTCAACTCATAATACCACTTAAGGTAACGTATAGTGAGAAGACTCACCTCGCGTGTCTCGGTAACTCGTAAATCTCTTAACCACTAGTGCTCGATCTCCCGAGCTATCGTCCTCCTACAACACAAACGTATTTCTACTTAATACTACCTCGACTCTGGCTGACGAACACTACGAAGTCAAACCAGTCAACACTGGTCAACGGTCAACCTGACTCGCCGAGTCTGGTGTGGACTCGCCGAGTTCCTACGGGAACCCGATCCCTCTGAATCTCTTCCGACTCACCGAGTCACTCACCTGACTCGGTTACTAAACCCCTGGTTCGAAATCGTTGAACAACCTGCACCAACTCGCCGAGTCTGGGGAATGGACTCGGCGAGTGCATTCCATGCACAACCCCAAACGACCTTCTGAGGTCAGATCCGCTTCACTAACTCATAGATCCAGTCTCCTTAAGCTTATTGACCACGTAAAGTCCAAGTCTTGATGCTCATCAAGCATTGAATAGCTCATGAATGGTGTTTTAGCCTCAAATACATTGATCCCAAGCCAATACCTCCATGGATGCATATAAAGCTTTGGTAAAGAGGTGCTCTGGACCTCTATGGGTCTAGATCCAGGACCTTAACTCGCTAAGGGACCATGAGGACACTAGATTTAGCCACAAATGGGTTAAAAAGCCCTAAATCTACATGAACATCACAATAACAGAGAATGATTCAGGATTGTACCTCAGATGTGATGTTATGGACCTCAAATCTTCAAGAATCCACCCCTCTCTTGCTTCGTCTTGGCTAGATCTCCTCTTTCCTTGCTAGACAACAACTCCAAGATCAATAATGGCTCCTTCCCTCACTTGAATCACTCAATTGTTCTAGGGTTTCACTCTGGGGACTGATGAGTGCAAATGACGGCCATAAGGCCCTTTAAATATGCCTCAAACCCGAGAAATAAGGGTTTCATTAAACAACGTGGACTCACCGAGTCCGGACGCGAACCCGCGTCCAAACCCGTGATCATACTCGGCGAGTCTAGGCTCCAACTCGCCAAGTCTCCTCACAAATTACCAAAATAAATAAATGAATAATACCTGGGAATCCGAGCTGTTACACAAGAATAATACTAATCCTATATGGCCCCAAAACTTGTGAGCGTAAATAAAACACCTTTTATTTAATCACCATATTGATTACTCATTATTCATTGTATAACGTTTCGATTGATCAACTTAATACTTGAATTAAAACAATAGCTATGCCATGCTCCAAGCATGCACACTACGTTTGTCTAAACAATAGTTATGCCATGCTCCAAGCATGCACACTATGTTTGTCTATGGTCCTTACTTTGTGAAATAGATCAATTGAACACATCTTCAATGAAACTTATTTCACAATTCCAAATCTGTATCGCCAGTGTAAGAATTTCCAAATTCTTGTGACTGCCAGAATGTGTTAGATTCTAAACTATCATGCAATGATTCCTTTGTAATGTCTAGGTACCAAAAGTCATGGAGACTTCACCAACGATATTACAAAATGTTCCTTTGGAGATTGTTACACGACAATTCCATGGAAATGAAGTCTCAAATTCAAAGTACATTCCTTTGAACATCCTTCTTACATAAAATTTTCTAACTTTCTCATATATTCTTCAACTCTCAATATGGAAACATTCCATATTTTCCATACGAAAATTCATTATTAATAGACTCATGTCTATTCATAATAATGTCAATATGGTCCATGCATTACTATACTTCCAACTTTATTTTAAGCAACCAACCCTTGGCGAACCTTAGATTGTCCTTAGCAACTGTTTAACACTTTAGTTATATCTAGTTCTAGTCCTTTTTCCCTCTTAATGCCCTAGGCATTTGGAAAATTTTAGAACGGATAAATATCATAGTATTGGTAATCGATCCTATACCCAAAGCATATTGGACACGATTCATAAAGACATGATACCTAACCAATCTTTTGCTACAATATTTCTATTTACCGTGTTCTCATAATTCGAATTATGAAAAGGGATGTCGTAATCATAATCGAATTTTAAGAACACAATTAACATAATCATGACTAAATTTTATTAAAATCTCACAATCTAAGCTTTTAGATTTTAAATGAAGTATAATTTCGTCTCCCTTAATTATAGCAAAACAACTTTTCAAACTCTGCAACTTGTAAATTGAAACTTTTGTTTTCTGTAATTAACATTGCTAACTTGCAACATTTACCATAATTAATTATGCTGCCACTAGCCTAATAATTATTATCTTACTAACATAATACTTATGCTCCCACTAGCTTTGACATGTAGTCAGAAATCAGCTAGACTTCTAGAAATCAATATTTATTGACTTTCATTACCAAAGTTCAAATTTCTGACACGATATGCTTTGATAAGACTTTCTCTAGGCCTCTCAAGCTCATACACCTTTCCTTAGATAGCACACATGTGTGTCTGAACTATTTAAGAACTTACACCAATAAGTCTCAAATGTTCAGACCTTTTGCCATTGCTAACAATTCGAATTATGAAAAGGGATGTCATAATCATAATCAAATTTGAGAATGCGAATATCACAACTGCTATCTCCTTAAAATCTACTTAGTGAAAGCATTTCCTCACCATCATTTTCATGAATCGGAGAGAATCCTTATGAAACTTAGATTTTATGGTGTATGTGTTTGTATCCATGTGAATTTGTCAAACCATAATCAAAATACAATATTAGTGACAAATCCAAACTCTTATGGACTGAACATGTTTTAATCTTAATTTCTTTCCACTTGGTAGCACAAGGGCCTACCATGTCTTCCAAGTTGTTAGGCAGTTTACCCTGACTGATCAATGAAACTCTCATTGATCCAGGTGCTTTGCCTTCTGCAAACAAATGATAACTCATAGCACTCACTTGTATAGTCAACTTTGACTGGAATGAGCACAAAAATAAGAATATGTCAACACGATAGGTTACAAACCACAAGTCGTGTGCTAGTGATAAACAATAGGTTTTTATTCTTGATTAGTTCTTGAAACTTGTCAAGATCTTTAAGACTCCCACTGTCCTCTTGACATATAAGACTCTCTTATCAAGAACCATTCCTTGATAAACAAATATTCAAGAGTTAGTGCAGATTCTTATCAAGACAAACACTTCACACAATTGGTCATAGTTGGTCATTGTCTTATCCAAGACACCACAAGTTACCAATTTCAAATGTACAAGAGTAAGAATCATTTTACTCTACACTTGACAAGTGTTTTAAACCTTTCTTAAGATTATGTCACTCAAATTACAATCTTGGAGTATGACTCTAAGAATTGTTTTGGAACGAAGTATGACTCATCTTCTTGATTTAACCATTTCAACAATTTATGAATCCTTTTCTTAGTGGACTAAGATGTCTTTAGAGGGACAATTGTGATATGGTTTTCCATAATCATTAAGATGATCATAAAACACGATACTAAAGTAGTCTCCCATCTTTTTAGATTGGAGAACCTTTTATCCTTCTGCCTAATTTGATTCTACTTATTCGTTCCGCTATACTGTAAGTCCCCAAATTTGCTTGTGTATCAATCAGATCCAATTGATGGTGTGGAATCCCATTCAATTGGATGATGTCAGATCAATATAGAAGAGAAGGAGAAGAAGAAGAAGATGAATCTATGATGTATTATTGAAATTGAGTGATGCTCCTTACAATAGATTCTCTCTCACACACACTTCTTCTCTCTAACTTTCTCTCTCTTCTCTAGCCTTCTCTCTTCTGACCGTACACTCCCACATGCACTCCTCAATTTATATGGACCTCCATCCATACACATGTGTACAGCCACACACCCTGTGTATGTCCGTACAAAGGGTGTGCGGCCGTACACACGTGTACGACCGTACACACAAACCGCAAACACATACAACATTACATAAAAATATATTTTCCTAGAAAAGAAAAGTATAAACCATATTTTTGACCCAAAACTCTCCCCCTTGGTTTATAGCTTTCGTTTCTAAATGACCTAACAAGCTCCCCCTAAAAAGTAGCTGGCTATTCTTGTTGGTCTTCATTGGGAGCTTTGGCTTCAGCCTTTATCTTCGATATCTTCACATCTTCAAGATGAACATATTAATCTTCAATGAATGACTTCATCTCGAGCGGTTGGGTTTTTCTTCAAATTTTGACATTGAACGTACATTGGGTGAGAAGGATTCTTGTAGAGATTCATGAAAGATGGCACTTTCAGCTTGAGAATCTTCAGAGAGAACAATGGAGAGAAATAATCTTTTGGATCACTTCAGCAGGTTCATAAATAGCAACAAATTGATTGAGGAGGCTTCAATGCAATCTGTCACATAATCTTCAAGTACAGCTTCACCATGCTTCTGGGGTTGACATATTGAATGTTGAAAGAATAATCTTCATTTCTTGCTCCTTCGAATGAAAATTCTTCGATGCTCACGAATGAAGCTTCGGCTCAGAAAATCTTCAATACAGTCTCCACGAGTCTCATCTATGCCTGAAATCACTTTTCAAGACAAAAACAAAACTAAAAGAAAACTTAGCACACAAAAAATATTTTTGGATTTTTTTTATTTATTTTCTGGAAAAATAAAAGCAGAAACAAAAATATTATTTTTTTTTTGGATTTTCTGATTTTTCTGAACAAGAAATAACACTATTTTTGGATTTTTAATTTTCTGATATTTTTTTTATTTTCTGGAAAAATAAAAGCAGAAACAAAAATATTATTATTATTATTATTTTTTGGATTTTTTGATTTTTCTGAACAAGAAATAACACTATTTTTGGATTTTTAATTTTCTGATTTTTTTTTGAATTATTTTTAGTTCCCCCCCTAAAATTTGTGCATAGAGGAAAACTGTGAACAAATTTAACAAAAATAAAATGATATCTAACTTTAAGAGTGATTTGGGATTAAATTTTTTAGACAACCTTTATCCACTTGTCGGTACCTTCCATCTTCACGTCTTTGTCTGGTTGATCGCCGGTAATGTTGTCCACTTAAACACGAAAAATTGTGACAAAATTAGGACATACTATAAGTGACAAGACAATGTGATCCTGAGTTCCTAGATATTATATTTGATCCTAAGTTTCTAGATACTATATCTTAAGGACCATTCAGCTGACGACGACCAGAGATATTGTTGTCCACCTAAATTGAGCAGCGAGATCTATAGACAATCTTTGAGTGTTCAATTTTAATTGTACTGGAACATGTTTCCCGCTTCCGGATATGCCTCGGTAATCAAGGATTTCCAGAGTACTCCTTACATCGGATGAGCAGACCATCATTAGGGGAGAAGATAGATTTAGAGTATTATCACTTATAGTGCATATGCTATGTACCAGGTCGGATTGTTAGTCATGTAGAGGAGACAACATATGGATAACAAATAAGAGGAATTTCATATGTGTGTGTGTGTATATATATATATATATATATATATATATATAATATGCAGAGAAATAGAGTTGCATATGTTACAGTTCAGGTCGGATCTCTTCCAATCACGCAGAGGAGGTAACATATGACTAACAGACAGAAAGAAAGAAAATGATTTTCTACAGACCTAATTTATCGGAATTTACCAGTTGCCCCATCAATATCGAAATGAAGGACATAATCCGCACATGGAGGAAAAGTTAAACCATGGTTCCAGATATGGGTTCATTTAATGTGACAAGTAGATTCTCATATATATCTCCCTGCTCAACCTATCCAAGCGTTGTATTGTGAGGTTAAACAGATCTAACTAGGTCAAGATTTGTCAAGTCTATAAATTTCCTAAGTTCAGCTCTGCCTAGTCATGTCCATTTAAAAATTTTCGTGCCTACCGACGCATCAAACCAGAGCATAAACCCTTCAACTTTGGGTACGTTACACAGACTTAGGTTGCTTGTTATCATATAATCATATCACTTCCCAAAACATCTCCATCAAGCACATTCCATAACCAACATACTATTATTTTAATTTTCTATTTTTTATTTTTTAAAATTTTCTAATTTTTGTTTTGTTTTTATTTCTCCCCCTAAATTTGTGCATATGAGAGAAATGAAAGTAAATTCGCAAATTTAAACTATCCTAAAACAAAAATTTGTCTTTAAAGCGAATCAGCTTAAGAAAAACTCAGGAGTATAGAGAAGAAAACTCAAACCGTAAGTCACCGATTGAATTTGCATCCAGAAGGTCTGAGAATAGCACGCGTAATCTCAGAACAGATCTGAAAATTCTTCATGTCATTAAGCACAAACCCCATGTGATCCCTTCCTTTCTTCCCTTCCCGAAAAGGACACATACTCTCAAACAAATTTCTGAATGTTTTACAGTTGAGAGATGTCCCCTATCAAGTGCCAGGAACAGCCACTACCAACAAACCGAAGTCTGATGATATGCCTCCATAGCTGCTCCGACACAGAGCGGGATCATTTGGTCTTTGGAACCCAGTCCATTTTGAAATTGGGTCGACCTTTTTCATCTTTGCAGGGTACTCTCTCTCATGACATATCCTGTTTATCACAAACAGAAGATGTAAAAATATTAGACGCGTTAGAAGATTTGGGAGAGTGAGCCTTTGGAACCCATTTGTAGTTGGGTTTAACCCATTTCTTTTTCGATATGATGGGTGGCTCAGTACTTTCTTTGGGACTTGACGTCGGCCGTTGAGATGACTTTGATTTTGGCTTCATGGGAGCATTTCTTGGATTTGACTTCTTGGCCGACATTCCTTTCTTGCCCTTGGGATTCGGATTCCTGTCCTTTTGGGTTTGATTCTTGGCCTTTTGCGCATTCCAGTCACCATTGTCTGAACGTGACGTTGAGGACTTTCTTTTGGAGTATCTCCCTCTTGGCGCGTTCTGCCAGCCTTGTGCGTAGTAAGGAACGTATGCGCGATTTGGACAGTTTCTGGCAATGTGTCCAGGTGTTCCACAGTGAAAACATGTCTTTTTCTTTACTGTGGAGTTGTTTCTTCCTGCCCCTGGTGGCGTGTCCATGCCTTGTCTCTTGTTGTTCCCACATGCACACTTGCAACAAGAACTCTGTTACGTTGGAATTGGTGGCCTGTATTTCTCAACGGTAGGTTGATCAGAAGCAGTTGAGTTCGAAGCAACAGATTCAGAGTTCAAGGAGATGTTGGTTTGTTCAATGGTGTTCTCCTTGTTCTCATCCTCCGCAACTTTACCTGCACATAAAGTAGAAGCATTAGTATCTTCAACTTGAATACCTCCTGACACAAATCCAGCTGGTTTGCGATATCGAAGATGTGCCTCCCTGTCAATTTCGTCCTATGTCATAGGGATGGATGTGTAGTTATGATTGAAAGGTGGAGGAACACTATCATACCCTAGACCCTTGTTTTGATTTTCTTTGAATTTTAATTGGGTTTCATATAAGGACTCGACTGTCTTACTTGACGCAGTGTAATTTTTGAAACTAACATCTATTTTTCCACACTTTATTTTCAAAGCGTCAAGTTCTTCAGTTACAGCATCCAGTTTCTTCTTAATGTGATCATAATTTTCACACTTGTTGCTGTAATCTTCTTGTAATTTCCGGAAATCCTTGATTTTGGTTTCTAATTGAGCTTTTAACGGTTTCTATCCTTTCCTAAGAGTATAGCCTTCGTATTTGAGGTCCTCATTTTCTCTTTTTAATAAATCAATTTGTTCGCGAAGAAATTTAATCGTAGCTTTACAAGATGGAGTACATGAAACTTCATTTACCGGAATTGATGTGAAACTCATTTTCTTTTTTTTTATTATTATTTATTTTAATTATATATATAAATATATATATATATATATATATATATATATATATATAATTTCCCTTTGGCTTAAAAACCGAGAAAGTCAACCTTAAAAGTTAAATTTAAAAAGTCAAACTCAAAGTCAAACCGAAAAGCCAAATTTGAAAAATTAAAAGTCAAACGAGAAAGTCAAAATTTAAAGTCAAAGGTCAACTTTTAAAAGTCAAAGTCAAAATTTTAAGTAAAAAGTCAAAAATAAAAGTTAAAATTTAAAAACTAAAATTTTTGGGTTGAAAAAGGATTTTAAAAATAAAAATTTGAATTTTTGGGGTTGAAAATGTCAATTTGCGAAATTATATGTGAAAAGGATGAGTTATATTTCAATTTTCGGAAGAATGAAACAAAGAGCCTCCTAGACGAGTTAGTTAAGGCGCTATAACAATGACCAAGAGAACCCGGTTCGATTCCCGGCAACCTCAAATCCGTTCCGGATTTTTTTCTAAAGGCGCTGCTACGAGGACTAGAGTTGCGAAGCGAGGATCCAGATGCGAGACCGAAGCGAAGATGCTGAACCGTACACGAGATCGCACACTGGGGACGCACACTGAGACCGAACACGTCCGAGGCTGCTGAGCCGCACACACCGAGGCCGCACACCTTCGCTGCTGAGCCGCACACCTTCAACAGATTCGCGAAAAAAACAACGTTTTTCACCCTTTTTTGCTCCAAAACTCGATCAAAAACTCGTTTTTATGAAAAATCCAAAGAAGAAACCTCCCTTATTTTTCCGAGATCTATCCAAAAACGCAATTATCTTTTCAAAATAAGATCAATTAAGCTTAAGATCTGACAAAATTGACTGATACAACCTTGCTCTGATATCAATTGTAAGTCCCCAAATTTGCTTGTGTATCAATCAGATCCAATTGATGGTGTGTAATCCCAATCAATTGGATGATGTCAGATCAATATAGAAGAGAAGGAGAAGAAGAAGAAGATGAATCTATGATGTATTATTGAAATTGAGTGATGCTCCTTACAATAGATTCTCTCTCACACACACTTCTTCTCTCTAACTTTCTCTCTCTTCTCTAGCCTTCTCTCTTCTGACTGTACACTCCCACATGCACTCCTCAACTTATATGGACCTCCAGCCATACACATGTGTACAGCCGCACACCCTGTGTACGGTCATACAAAGGGTGTGCGGCCGTACACACGTGTACGGCCGTACACACAAACCGCAAACACATACAACATTACATAAAAATATAGTTTCTTAGAAAAGCAAAGTATAAACCATATTTTTGACCCAACATATACATTGAAAATTTTCCAATGTTTCAGAATTATGCTTAAACTTTTAAGCATAACCATATTTACCAAACTTAAGTAAATCATAACGAATAGTCTTTTCATTCCTTGTGGTCGACTTGACCAGTGCACAAGAATGTGTACTCGATCCTTTAGTACTTCACTTGACTCACATATAAATGTGAACAAGGAATTAGTCTTAATTTGCCAAAGATGAAAATTCTCATTCATCATACAATACAACTTTCATGATTTCAAGTTTTTGTTCAATTGAAACTTGGGTGATGAAAGTCTTTCCTTATTTGATATATTTTGACACTACAACAAACGAAAGAATCAAATCCATATTGCTAAAATTAGAAACATAAAAACACCAATTTTCAAAAATCCCACTGCAAGGAGATATAATAAAATAAAACAAAACAAATTTTTATTTCTTTATAAAATGCGGAAAAATCTTTTCCTTACAATGCAACTTCAAATGAAAACTATGATATTACAAGTTTCTAAGCAATCTATCATAACTTCTAAGCAGCAGCTCAAAAATATGATCTTCGAACTATGCGATCGAAATCCATCTTCGTGGTCAGATTCAGCATACTCTTACTTTTAAGCTTCCTTCCCTTTGCTTGATCCATCAAAACGCAACCTTGTCACATTATGTATTAACAATCAACAATTAGGAACTTAATAGAGTTAGACAGTAGACTTACCTGGAGCAGAACCATACAATCTGATTACACTTCTCAGGTATTCATGGTAGCTTCGTTTCCAATATCCCTTTCTTTGGCAGTAGAAACACACAGGCTCTCATGGAATAGTCTCAGAATTGGCCTTTCTCTTATGACCAAAACTTTTGGCCATGGCCAATTCCTTTACTTTAGGAGAAGGAATATTTTCTGGGATGTCCATGTCAGCTTGGGATGTTGATCTTCCAGTCAGATTTGCTTGACCATTACGCCAAATCATCGCTGATTCAACAGCAATTAGAAAATGGATGAGATCAATTAGGGTCATGTCATGATCTGTCACATAGTAGTCTTTGACGAACTCACTATATGACTCAGGGAGTGACTGGAGAACCCAGTCAATAGCCAACTTCCTTGGGAAGACGACACCCAACATCCTCAGCCTATCAATATGCAGTTTCATGTCCAACACATTAGTACATACAGGCCTTCCATCTTTGTGTTTACTATTCAATAGGGATTGAGTGATCCTGAACTTTTCAAGTCTTCGAGCTTGTGGGTCAGGGAGAATAATTGGAGGAGGTGGAGGAAGTGAAGTATGATTTTCACTTCCATGATCCAATCGTGGAACATCATCTTCGGAATGAAAGCTTGTTCTAGAAGATTTGGGAAGACCATAGTTGTGTGATGCAGACATCTACAAGGGAGAAATTCAAGTTAGTTGATTTAAGTCCTTAATATATCACCCAAATGAAATATTAAGGTTACGACCCAACAAAATAATTTACAATTCGGATGAGGGATGCCGTAATCCAATTGTAAACTATTTGAAGGTAGGTAAATGACGATTTACCAATTTCCACCATGAAAAACGAAAAGGAAACTTTAGGTTTTAAGTGAATTGAAATTCCTAGATCTTTTGAGATTCATTGTACTTTTCAATGGCATGTTTAAATCTCGATTGTGCCCTTCAAGTTTGTGACTGGGATGTCGAGGATCACAAACAAGGTGTCAATAACCATGAAAATTAGCTTGGTACACTCACTGTTACAACCACCTAATCAATGTGCCGGTTAAGCACACATGCTCCATTGATCTATGATTAACATCAAACTACCCTTTTCCACGCACTTTCAGTCCCAGATTAGTGTGCCGGTTAACCACACGCGCTCCACTAACAACTTAACAATGTGCAAAGTGTAATTTCATGGATTAGCACCATTTTCACATATTCCTAAAGTAACTAAGATTGGAAATTTAATAAAAGTTTAGTTACTTTATATTTTTATCATTATACTTTTAGTGAGGGAGAATTAATGTCCTGTCCTACCCGTTTGGCTAACGTCCCTCCACCAGTCAAGGAAGCAGTGGGTGAGAGTGGACACCCATTAAATTGCCATTTTATAGGCAGTAACCTTATACCCCCTTATAGATCGGCTTCATGAATGAGGCCTACTAACGGTAATACTGAATTTTTTTCTCATATATATATATATATATATATATATATATATATATATATATATATATATATTAAACCTATAATAGTATAATAGTATAAGGGTTGAACTTTAAACTTTTAAAATTCTAGGGTTTGGAACTAAATGTGTCAAAAGAAGACTCTACATTTACAAAATCCAAAACTTGATGGCAAGTTTTGAACTTTTTCAAAAACTTTTGGAATCCATAACATAAGAGTTTAATATAGGATTTAATGAAAAGACTCTTGAAAATCCATAACTTGAGGACAAGTTATGGAGTTCATAAAAATATTTATGGAAAAATACTCTTCAATACCATAACCTATGTGTCACACCCCCAAACCAAGGATGGCGGAAACGTCCGGGGGTGGAGGACTTCATGTAGAGTATCACAACAACGAGTATAATAGTGCTCAAAGTAAATACAACCATCATAAATATAATTGAAAAATTTACACCAAAGTATATGTTTACATGATTCGAATCAATTACATTATGATACAAAATGAACTGTTTGACGACTTATCGTCCCATCCTCAAAACGTTGTTGATTTCCTGTTTTCACTGAATTCCTGAGAATACAAGTAGTTTTGAAAAGTGTCAACACAAAGGTTGGTGAGTTCATAAGCTTTTGACAGTAAGAGTTTGAAAATCGATCTTTGTAAAGAGATGTATGTTACCAAGAAAAATCCAATATTTTCCTTATAAAAGTTATATGGTCCTAAATGCCAGGTCCGAAAATGAACAAGTATTTGTCATACTTAAGGATATAAATGTGGTTTTAAATTGGCGTAAAACCCTTTCTGATTTGAGAAAAATCCCGAAATGAATGATGTGTGGTCTTAAATACCAAGACTGAAAATATATCATAATATCTGTAATTATTGATATAAAAAGTGATTTTAAATCGACAAAAAACCCCTTTTGATTCATGAAAATCCCTGTAAACTTTATGTTGTTAAATCGCTATGTGAGCCGCTATAATCATACTAATGACTGAATAAACCTGCCACGACGTTTCTCAGGCGTCGCGAAACTGAAATGACACTTGTCACCTGAACCTGCCGGTCTAGCTGTTGCAAGCAGCTCTAGTGTGGGGTGTCTAACCTAATATAGATCTATACACAATTATCACGTTCTCCCTCCAGGAGACTCTGATTATAACTATCAGGAATTTAGACTCCGCACTCGGACGTACGGAAGAGATTGTCTCACAATTTAGGTTAACAAGTTTACGTGTGTTGTGCATGAGTGTAAAACCGTTTTTCTGTGGGAATAAAACCTTCCGAAATGTGTTTGTTGTGTTAATGGAAACATAAATCATACCTATTATAGTTTATCCCAAAACGTTTGTAATGTATAAGAACTCTTTTATGAAAACGCATTTGTGTTATGAATCCATAAACTATGCTTATTATAGCTTAATATACGTGTTCTAAATGAATGAATAATCTTATTATAAATGACTAAGTTTCAGTTTATGATGATAAACTGTCAAGGAAACACATTCAATATTCAGAACTTATTGTTATACACTTCGCTCAACATAATACAAAGTGTTATGAAATTTATATGCTGTTAACTAAATTTAACCTTCCTGCGCTGTTTTAGAAAATTCATGGAAAAATCATAAGAAGTCGAAAACTAAATCCGTAAATTCTGAGAGTTCCCAAAATGTGTCTAGTTTACTCATAAGTTTTATCATGATTTTTAATGACCTCCAACTTGAGTGAAATAGTCCATAATCACAGACTGGTCCAGATTGGTGTTTGAAATGATAGGCAGTTTTGTAAAAATCACCATAAATTGTAGAAAAATCGTATGGAGATGTGCAAGTAGTCATTTTAAAGCTAAGAAATGGAACTACTTACAACTAAAACCGTTTTGAAAAAAAAAATGTTTAAGTTGTCCAAAACAGTCTGTCAATGGAGTTGAACTTTCCTGATGAAGGTTGTTAGAAAAGTTTAGTTATGTTCTTGGTGTTTTAACTTGTATCCCCCCCCTAAAAACTTGAGAAAACATGAAAATGTAGGGGTATGAACTCACCTTGAGTGGTTTCAGAAGATGATTGTTGAAGAAGAGAAGTGGTTAACTCAAGAACACTTGAAAGATCACTTGGAGATTCGAAGATCTAACATGAATGTGATGATGTTTGAGTAAGGAATCGATGATTGGATTAGAATGAAGTGTATAAATCACAAGAAGGATGGATTATACTTACCAAGAGTGTGAGAAAGCTTGATAATCAGCCTTGAATCTCGAATTTGATAGAGAAAGTTTGAGAGAAAAGTGGAGTTGGATCCTTGGTGAAATGAGAGCAAATGAGAGAAGTGAGGAGAGATGATGGGTTGTTCCAGCTCTTAGAACGTGGGGAAAGATGATAATTGAGTGGAAAGGACATTGAAGTGACCTAGGTAAGGTGGGGAGGTGTGGCTGGTCATAGAGTGGGTGTGGGGGTGGTTGCTTGTGTCATAAGGTAAAGCAAAGTCAACACTCCACCTTAATTATTCAACCACTAGATTTTATTATTTAAATAAGGATTTTCATGAAAATATGATTAAATTATGAATATTTAGGGTTCGTTATGTTAAAATATGATTTTGGGTGAAAATCCTGCGTTAAAATCTCGAAAAACGAGCTTAAAATGTTAAAAATATTGAAAATGGGTGAAAAACGTCAAAAATCCGAAGTCTGGCCGGAGGTTCGGCCTCTGATGCTTGGAACCGAGACAAGTAGAGAAGGACCGAGAGGAGGGGAAGGGACCGAGAGTAGAAGGGAAGACCGAAAGTGCAGAAGAAGGAACTGAGAGCGAGGCTCGGTCTCGGTGGCTTGAGCGAGGTTCGGCCCGAGAGCAGCCTTCGGGTTCGGCTCAGGAGGGTTCGGCTCGCGGGAGGTCTCGGTTCTTAGGGTCTCGGTCTTGGCTGCTGAGGTTTCGGTTCCTTGAGAGGGGTTTCGGTTCCTAAGAGGAGTTTCGGCTCCTAAAGTCCGTTTTTCGCGTAGATTTCCGTTTTTGGGCTGTTTTCGCCAAATTCGAGGGTCGGGATGCCCCGAGTGATTATAGAAAGTTGAGAGAGATTTGGGACAGATTTGTCATATTTGGGAGAGATTTGATATACTTGGAGAGATTTGGCATTTAGAGAGATATTTGGGAGAGATTTCACATACTTGGAGAGATTTGGGAGAGATTTGACATTCTTGGAGAGATTTCTCATACAAAGAGATATTTGGGAGAGATCTCACATACTTAGAGAGATTTGGGAGAGATTTGACATTCTTGGAGAGATTTCTCATACAAAGAGATATTTGGGAGAGATTTCACATACTTAGAGAGATTTGGGAGAGATTTCTCATTCAAAGAGATATTTGGTAGAGATTTAACATACTTAGAGAGATTTGGGAGAGATTTGACATTCTTGGATAGATTTCTCATACAAAGAGATATTTGGGAGAGATTTCAAAATAGAGAGAGATAGAGTGAAAACGATTGAGAGAGGTTTCATTTGTGACCTTTTTGAGTGTCTGGCTTCGCAATGCAATCCGTAAACCCTGTTAAGCCTTGTTTAAGGATCTTACACACTCCCGATGAGTATGCAACATTGATTTATCGGTTTGGCTCGCCACGTACCACAGTCCTAGGTTAAGGAGATCTAGATGTACGCACTTTTCGATTTATGATCTCTCATTAGAATAGCGAGTTGTTTAGAAATTACATAGCGTAAACTCTAGTACCTACGGGTAAATTGAGTCGAACAGTTTGACTTGTTGACTTCAGTTGACTTTGAATTTACCGGAAATTGACGGTTGTCACACTATGAGTTTAATGAAGTCTTTTAAAAGAAAAACTTTTCATTTTCCATAACTTGAGGACAAGTTATGGAGTACATTAAAGACCATAAAGATCATCAAATAAACTAACAAGCATGTCAAATAATGTCCATGATCTAGATTAAACTCATATGAACAAGATAGTTCATATCAAACAAATATCATGTAATTAGCAAAATCATATAAACTAATAAAAAACATGAAACTTTGACAATTATCTTATAAATTGGATAAGCATGATCATTACCACATCCAAAAACAAGTTTATCAGTTCAAAAATAGCTTATGATAATGATCTTAGTCCAATTCTAGCCAAAAACATTGAAATTCTGCATTCTAGAGCACCAACGCGTCGAGTGCAAGAACAAACTCGGCGAGTTGGTCAGAATTATGCTTGGAATCGGCGTGTCCCCCAGTGGACTCGGAGAGTCCACTGTCCAGAACAACAGAAAATCAAATTTTCAAGCTTAAACAACAAGTAGCATCAAGTATAATTGAAAAAAACCCTAGGCTCTGATACCACTGTTGGGCTTTGAGCAATATAACACTCCTCTAGTGCACATGCAACCCTAAATGCTTTGGATCTATGTTTTCTCTATTATACATGCATATTTTCAAATTTTCCAAAGCATTGTCCTACCTAGCATACAAATTGCCAATTGAACAAAAACATCTAGATAGATGACATACCTTTTGAAGGACTTGTAGTTCTTGACCCTTGAAAGCTTAAGCATCTCAAGTGTGATGCCTATAATGGTTCACAAACACCAATATGCAAGAGGATGATTTAAGAGAATAATCTATTTATCTCCAAGAGAAGAGGCAACTAATTTTGGCCTATAGATGGTTCTATTTATAGTGTTGGACATGCTAGGGTTACACTTAGTAAACCCTAATAACCCGTGACTTTTCCCATTCTCATGCTCCACACTTCAAGAATGATTTATTTACATAATCAATCCCCATATATTTAGTTAGTCTCCTTTGATCACAAAATTAATTCCAAATTAATTCTTGATCAATACTAATAAAATAATACCATATTAATATATTATACTTGTAATATATTAATATACCATAAATAACCTTATTCTCATAATTCATCCTATCAAATTGCACTGGTGAAGGCTACCCAAAAGGACCATGCTAAAATTAGGTCAAGTACATACCAGTTATAGTTATGGGCTTAGATGCTAAATCCAATAGTTACTAAGGGTCTCACGCTGGAAGGGTGTGATCCGTTTCAGGAAGAAGGGAAAGTTGGGTCCCCGATACATTGGGCCATTCCAAATTATTGCCAGGGTTGGCAAGGTGGCGTATAGACTGGATCTCCTGGAGGAGCTCAGTCAGATTCACAACACTTTCCACATCTAACAGTTGAGGAAGTGCATATTAGACGATGATGCGGTCGTATCATTGGATGATATTCAGGTTGACGAACGCCTAAATTATGTTAAGCATCCAATGGCCGTCTTGGAAAGGATGATAAAGGTCCTGTATAACAAGGAGATACCTTTAGTAAAGGTACAATGGTAGCATCGGAGAGGATCTAAGTGGACTTAGGAGCTGGAGGATGAGATTCGGGAGCATTATCTAGATCTGTTTACTGCAGCAGACTTCGAGGATGAAGTCTAGGTCAAGTGGGGGAGAGTTGTAACATCCTAGAATTTTCATGTATTTTCGAATCCTCCCTTTATTATTATCCTTGTCGTTTTTAGTCCTTAGGGATGGAAGGGTGGAACCATGAGATGCCCAAGGGCTAAAGTTGCAACTTTGGGATCAAGAGGAGTACACTAAGCATCCATAAGAGTACGTTGAGTGTACTAGGCGCACCCTAGTATGCTGGGCGTACTCACGTAAGAGGAAAACCCTAATATTTAGGGTTTGGGTGGTATATAAGTATCCTTATGAGCTCATAACCCTCTACCATTTTAGCCTCCATAGTTTTGAGCCATTTTCCCCAAACCCTAACCTCTCTATAAAGTGTATAAGCTGTGTTTTGAATAGTTGAATAAGAAGAAGTTGCATCAAGGTGTAGGAGAAGTGAGGCAAGCTTGAAGATCTGAGGTTGTCTTGTCCTCTAGAAGCTCTAGGAGGTAAAAAGCTTCTGCCTTTATGCTTATATGATGTAGATCTTGCCTTGTTAGCTTTATGACACCTTTCTTGTCCCAAAAAGTCCCAATATTGTGCATGTTATGTTTTGGACGTGTTAACCTGTCCTTTAAGACCCTAGGAAGGTTTCTAAGTGATAAAAATGAGGTCCCAATGGCTAGAAGTGTTTCATGCAAATGGTAGAAAGGTCTTAATGGATTAAGTGTAACACCCAAAGTTTTGAAGACCAAGAAAGGAAAGAAAACCCTAAGTTTAGGGGTCGACTCGGCGAGACCAAGGAGGGACTCGGCGAGTCCGAGCGGGATCCGGGTCGAGGTGTAAGTGACCAACTCGGCGAGTCGGCCAAGTGGACTCGGCGAGTCTGGTCTGTGCAAGGAAAACCCTAAATTCGGGACTTAGAGCCTATTTAAGCGCCTCATTCTCTCCCCTAGGGTTCCTTTACTGCCTCTTTCACCCAGAACATTAAACCCTAGCCGCCATATCCTCTATTTGAGCCATTTGTTGCCTTGGAAGGTGCATTAAAGCTTGGAGAAGGAAGAAGGAACTTGGAGGAGCAAGAAGGGACTATAGATCTGGGATTGTGAGTTCATTCTGCGCATTTGGAGGTAATAAACTAGTTCCTGGACCCTTTTTGCACCTTGATCTATGTGTGGTTGTTGGGGCTTTTTAGCCATAGTGTTATTATTTTGAGTTAGAAGCCAGATCTGAAGTTGCTACTTCAGATCTAAGCATATTATGGTCTTGAGAAGCATAAAGTAGCAGCCCTTAAGTTGATTATGGAGCCTCCTTGCCTTAAACCCTAGTTTGTGGTGTATTTTGCCTAGATCTCCTTCTCTACACGTAAAGTTTGCAACTTTACGTGAGGAATGGGTTTGGGAAGGGTAGATCTACAGTTTGGAGTCCATGCATGACTCAAAAGTCCTCTGCATGGATGGAGATCTGAATGGACTAGGCGAGTCCTTTGAGTGGACTCGGCGAGTAGCATGAAGATTTGGAGAAACTTGACGAGTGGGATGAACAGCTCGTCGAGTCAGATGAAGATGGGCAGGAACTCGGCGAGTTGGAAGAACAACTCGGCGAGTCTGTTGAAGGTTGTCTTGGACTCGGCGAGTCTGTTCTTGGACTCGGCGAGTCAGGTCGCGAAAACCCAAACCCTTCGAGTTGAGACTCGAATCAGTGAGTCGAATGGAGACTCGGTGAGTTGGACATGTCAGGACTCGGAAATCGGTAGACTCGGCGAGTCATGGACTGACTCGGCGAGTTGAGTCGCGAATAGAAGGACTCTGAACATATAAACTCGGCGAGTCAATAGGGTGACTCGGCGAGTAGGGTTGACCTGGGAGGTTGAATTTGACCAGGACTTTGACTTTGACCAGAGTTGACTTGGTTGTCTTTCGGGGGTCAGTTAGACTCAGTGTTGCTTTGACATTGGTAGCTCGGGGAGCGAGTGGAGCAGGAGTTCAGAGAGTTGCCGGGCAGCAGCTAGTGGGTTCATCAGCCAGTTCAGCTAGTGCAGGTGAGTGTCCCATTATATGAATGGGTCTACGGCCACAATGCCGACCCATGTAGTTATGAGTAGAAGACCCGGGGGTTAGCCCTAGGCACAGTATGCTAGTATGATATTCGGGACGAGGTCCAATGACAGAGGGCGGGTGCCCAAGGAATGGTTTATGTGACAGTTTATACTTGTTGTCTGTGTGATACTTGTATGTGCCTGGTAAGGAGGTGAGAGTGGGCGAGGTCCCGTATCTCACCAATAGCAGAGTGTGGATGGTGTTCCACATCTCAGTAGCAGCAGAGCAGGGGCGAGGCCCAAGTTAGGGAAGGAGTGAGGGTGGGTTGGGCCTGTACCTCACTATCAGCAGGAGTATGGATGGGGTTCCATGACTCATCAGTAGCAGGGCAAGGGCGGGGCCCAGAGATAGGCGAGGCCTTAGGACAAGATCCATTAGTATGTGTTAGCTTATGTGATGTGATGTGATATGTTTATGTGCTATTATATGTTAGTGGGCGAGGCCCTGTAACAGGCGAGGCCTAAGTGAAACAGATCTGTATCCGAGCGGGGCTCGAAGCTAGGCGGGGCCTGGAGCAGCGGGGCCATTGTAGCGGGCGAGGCCCAAGGTAGGGGGCGAGGCCCAGGTTAGCGGGCGTGGCCCAGTATGTGCAGTATATGGTTATGCATGGTATGTGGTAGGGTGGGGAACTCACTAAACTTCGTGCTTACGGTTTTCAGTTTTGGTTTCAGGTACTTCTGGTAGCGGAGGGAAGAGCTCGGGGTGATCGCATGGCACACACCATAGTTTAGACAGCTTGGGAATGTTTACTCTGATAACGAACATGTATTTTGGAAACTAATACTCTGTTTATGTTTTGAAATGATGAATTTGCTTAAAGAAATATTTTATTAAAAGAAATTTTTAGTCTTGAATTTTGGGACGTTACATTAAGACCTTGCATTAAGGACTTTCTGGATGTTCAAAGTCTTAAAGTTTGAGACTTTATGGTTCTAAAACGCATTTGGTCGAGGCATCTGGAATTTGGGCTCAAGTGCTTAAGCCATTAAGCACTTATTTGAGTTTTGAGAATAGCAATGGTACGACCCATGTACGCAGTCAACGTCACCATTTTCTAGTGAACCAAGTGAGGCTCGTGTACGCTCCGCGTAGCTTTGAAGTATGCCTAGCGTACGCCCTCGAATGGGTTTTTGCGAGTTGCGCTTCATATTTGGGCCACTTTGGCTTGGGCCCTTACTGGACCTTTTGAATAGAAGTGTTTTTGGCAAATTTTGGAAGTGGTGTTGGAATAGTGTCTAAGGCTGCAACTATATTAGGCAAGTATTTGACCCGGTTGTGCATGGTCCTTTTGGGTTGCCTTCACCATAGCAACTTGATGGGATGATTTATTAAGAGAGAGTGAATATTATTAGTATATTATGAGAATAATATAAAGAATAATATATTGTTATTTGATTAATATAAGTCATAGAATTAATTGGAATTAATTTGGTGACTTAAAGAGATTAATTAAATAAGAGGGTATAAACCGTCAATTGTTTGATAGTTAAACTTTAGACTGTAAATCCATATAGATATATGATGGACGGATTCTAGAAGCTAGGATAGCTTCAAATCGTCCAAGTAGATATCTATGGAAAGGATTTGGATAGCCTTAAGAGAAGATTATCCAATTAGGGTTTAGGTTGTAACCCTTAAGGAGTCTACAAGTATAAATAGACCCTATGGCTAAGGGAAATCGGCACTTCATCTAAAGCATAGAAACCTTGGCCGATTTCCTCCCCTCTCCTCTCTCCTAAATCATCCTCCTTGCTATTTGGTGTTTGTAAGCCATTAGAGGAGTGACAATTGTGACTCTAGAAGCTCCAAGACAACAAGATCAAAAAGGAATTCAAAGGTATGATTCTAGATCTGTTTTATCATTGTTCTTATTCTTAAATAGTCATTAGAAGTCTTGGATTCAAAGCATGTTTAATTAGAAAGCCTAGATCCAAGCATTAGGGTTTTGCATGCGCACATAGGAAAGTTCTTATGGCTAAAACCCATCAGTGGTATCAGAGACTAGCTTGGTTTTCAATAAATTGTTGCTTAATTGTCTGAAACATAACTGCAAAAATTCGATTTTGTGTTTCCGAGTCATGGACTTGGCGAGTTCTAAAGTGGACTCGGCGAGTTAGCCTGACTTGGCGAGTCCCTTGGTGCACTCGGCGAGTCCAAGCGTCAGGAATGGCCAGATTCGGGATTTCTTCATGTTTATCTTATGGTAACTTACCTTAATCATATTAGATCAACCCTAATCCGATTTTTTGATATATATGACTATTATCTTGATCTAATTAAAGACATTTATCAACTAATAAAATATTTAATTTCCTTATATGATAATTAATTAATTATTTTGATTATTTTGGTAATTATCTTGAAAGAAATCTTGAATAAATCAAATATATATAATTAGGAAATTAATTGTTAATTGGAATTATTTGTTATTTGATCCTCCATGTATTAAATGTTTAAAACTTGTCCTCAAGTTTTGAAATTTATATTTTGTGATTAAAAGTTTTAATTTAGACAATTTAAATTTCAAACCCTAGTTTTTTAAAGGTTTAAAATACAACCCTATACTAATATGATATTACTAGAATAATATATGTATATGTATAACTAAATGCTAGTCTTACCGTTAATAGGCCTCATTCACGAAGCCGATCTATAAGGTGGGTATAAGGTTGCGGCCTATAAAATTACGCTTAATAGGTGTACACTCACACCCACCGCTTGCTTGATTGGTGGAGGGTCGTTAGCCGAACGGGTAGGATAGGGCAACCTCATCCTCTCATTAAAAGTATAATAAGTAATACAAAGTAACTACACATATTTTTAAAATTTCCCAATCTTAGTTACTTTAGGAAAAGTGAATTGATGCAATCCCATGAAATTACACTTTGCACCCTTGCTAAGAAGTTAGTGGAGCGTGTGTGGTTTACCGGCACACTAATTGGTTCTAAGCAAAGGTGGCAAAGGGTGGTTCATTGTTTATCATAGTTCGATGGAGCGTGTGTGGTTTATCGGCACATCGAATAGGTGATCGTTACAATGAAGGCACCATGTGAATTTGCATGGTAATTCACACCCGCTTTGTGATCCTCGGTATCCCAGTCACAAACGAGAGGGGCATATCGAGATTTAAACGTGCCATTGAATAGTTTTAATGAATCTCATCCAATCCTAGGAATTCTCAAAAACATTTAGGACTAATAGTTAAGTTTTATGGTGGAGAATTAGTGAATCGTCATTCACTTACCTTCAATTTATTTGCATGTTAGATTACAACATCCCTTTTCTAGTATGTAAATGTTATTATTGGATCCTAGCCCTAATTTTTCTTGTTGGGTGATAATTAGGGATTCATATTCTAATCTATCTTTGTCCTTTCTATTTGTAGATGTCGAACACAAACAACGCTGCTGCTAGTTCTTTCACGTTGATGAGCCTTTGCCAAAAGGTCACCTTCGATGGAACGAACTTTAGCGAATGGATAAGATACATTTGCACCATTGCTCGCTATGAGGATAAGGAGTATGTCCTCGATGAGAAGCTCGAGAAGATCAACGCTGAAATCGCTACTCCGACTGAAATCACCGCTTTTGAAACTCATGAGCGAGATGCAACGAAGGTACATTGCATCATGATTGCCACCATGAACTCCGAATTCCAAAAGTCCTACGAGGACATGTACCCGTACGAGATGCATCAAGACTTATTAGAGAGATACCACCAAAACGCGAGACAAGAGCGTTATGAGATTTTCACCAACATGATTTCCGCGAAGATGGGTCATGGAGAATCTCTTACCGTGCACCTGCAAAAGATGCAAAGGTATGTCGACCGCCTTCACAAGTTAAATGTTGACTTTGGGGAAGACTTGGTGATTGATATGGTGCTTCACTCTTTGCCTCCAATGTACAACCAATTTAGGATGACCTACCACATGAACAAAGAGGAGGTCACCCTAAGCAAACTCCAAGGTCTCTTGAGGGTCGCTGAGAGCAACTTCAAAGACAAGTCTGTTGCACCAACTCCCAATCCACCTGCTGCTCCTGTCTTGGCTATTGGTCAAGGAAAGGGAAAGAAGAGGAAGGCTTCGTCTAAAAACTATCGCAAGGTTAAAGCCCGAGATGGTGCCTCTTCTAGTGGGACCAAAGTTGATCCCGCTAAGCCCTGCCCTAACCCGAAGGAGGCAGAGTGCCACCACTGCCACAAGATAGGACATTGGAAGAGAAGCTGCCCAGAGTACCTGCAAGCCATCAAGGAAGGAAAGATCAAGCCATCTTTCGCAGGTATATACACAATCAAATCTAACGATTCTAATCATGCTATTTCTTGGGTTCTTGATACCGGTTGTGGTTACCACATTTGTTCTAGTTTGCAGCGACTAAGAAGAAGTAGGGACGTGGAGCAAGGAAGAATCAATCTAATCATGGGGAACAGAAGATCGTCGCCTGTGACCAAGATTGGAGTGTATTCTTTAGTGCTTAGGAATAATTTATGTTTAGATTTGAACAATTGTTGCTATTCGCCAGAAATGGCTAGAAACATCATTTCATTTCATGGTTTATATAGACAAGGTTTTAGATTTTCTTTTAATAATGAGAATGGTTCTATTTTGGCTTATCTAAATGGTGACTTTTACTTTGAAGCTATACCATGTAATGGAATTTATGAAACTGTTATGATTGTTGATAACTTAGGACTGTACGATCCCTTATCTAAAGGACAAGATTGATTAGATCAGAGTTTGACAGTGTCTTTGAGAGCTACGATTGCAAACCGAATTGTACTTGTGCATATAGTTACTAGACTTATCCAATTGGGAGACTGTTGGAATAGTGTCTAAGGCTGCAACTATATTAGGCAAGTATTTGACCCGGTTGTGCATGGTCCTTTTGGGTTGCCTTCACCATAGCAACTTGATGGGATGATTTATTAAGAGAGAGTGAATATTATTAGTATATTATGAGAATAATATAAAGAATAATATATTGTTATTTGATTAATATAAGTCATAGAATTAATTGGAATTAATTTGGTGACTTAAAGAGATTAATTAAATAAGAGGGTATAAACCGTCAATTGTTTGATAGTTAAACTTTAGACTGTAAATCCATATAGATATATGATGGACAGATTCTAGAAGCTAGGATAGCTTCAAATCGTCCAAGGAGATATCTATGGAAAGGATTTGGATAGCCTTAAGAGAAGATTATCCAATTAGGGTTTAGGTTGTAACCCTTAAGGAGTCTACAAGTATAAATAGACCCTATGGCTAAGGGAAATCGGCACTTCATCTAAAGCATAGAAACCTTGGCCGATTTCCTCCCCTCTCCTCTCTCCTAAGTCATCCTCCTTGCTATTTGGTGTTTGTAAGCCATTAGAGGAGTGACAATTGTGACTCTAGAAGCTCCAAGACAACAAGATCAAAAAGGAATTCAAAGGTATGATTCTAGATCTGTTTTATCATTGTTCTTATTCTTAAATAGTCATTAGAAGTCTTGGATTCAAAGCATGTTTAATTAGAAAGCCTAGATCCAAGCATTAGGGTTTTCCATGCGCACATAGGAAAGTTCTTATGGTTAAAACCCATCAGATAGGACATTGGAAGAGAAGCTGCCCGGAATACCTGCAAGCCATCAAGGAAGGAAAGATCAAGCCATCTTTCGTAGTTATATATACAATTAAATCTAACGATTCTAATCATGCTATTTCTTGGGCTCTTGATACCGGTTGTGGTTACCATATTTGTTCTAATGTGCAGGGACTAAGAAGAAGTAGGGATGTGGAGCAAGGAATAATCAATCTAATCATGGGGAACAGAAGATCGTCGCCTGTGACCAAGATTGGAGTGTATTCTTTAGTGCTTAGGAATAATTTATGTTTAGATTTGAACAATTGTTGCTATTCGCCAGAAATGGCTAGAAACATCATTTCATTTCATGGTTTATATAGACAAGGTTTTAGATTTTCTTTTAATAATGAGAATGGTTCTATTTTGGCTTATCTAAATGGTGTCTTTTACTTTGAAGCTATACCATGTAATGGAATTTATGAAACTGTTATGATTGTTGATAACTTAGGAAATGATGTTTTGAACATAGATTCTTCCACTAGTATGGATAAAGCATCCTTGTGGCATTGTCGTCTTGGACATGTCAACAAGAAACGCATAGCCCAACTCCAAAAGGATGGAGTGTTGGAGTCATTCGACCTTAGGGAAGATGACACGTGCGAGTCTTGTTTACTTGGAAAGATGACTAAATCACCCTTCACAAGTACGTGTGAAAGGGGTGAGGGCCTATTGGACCTAATACATACCAATGTATGTGGACCATTTAGATCAACCACGAAGGATGGGAACCACTTCTACGTGACTTTTACCGATGATTATAGTAGATATAGGTATATCTATTTAATCAAGCAAAAGTCAGAAACTTTTGAAAAGTTCAAAGAGTTCAAGAATGAAGTGGAGAATCAATTGGGCAGGAAAATCAAGATGCTTCGATCCGACCGAGGAGGAGAGTACATAAGTCTTGAATTCCACGATTATCTCAAGGAGTGTGGAATAGTTTCACAATTGACGCCTCCTAGGACACCGCAGTTGAATGGTGTGGCAGAAAGTCGTAATCGAACCTTGTTGGACATGGTTCGCTCTATGATGAGTCGTGCTTCACTACCTATCTCTTTTTGGGGAGTATGCCTTAGAGACTGCCGCCCATATCCTTAACCGCGTCCCTACTAAGAAGGTTGCCAAAACACCTCACGAGATGTGGACAGGGAAAGCTCCCTCGTTCGCACATATCAAGGTTTGGGGTTGCGAGGCTTTCGTAAGACGAGATACTCACGACAAGCTCGAACCTCGAAGTGAGCGATGTATTTTCGTCGGCTCCCTGCAGACATCCTTTGGATATCTCTTCTATAGACCGAAGGACAATGTTGTCTTTGTTGCGAGGAGAGGAGTTTTCCGAGAGCGAGAACTCATAGGCCAAGGAGACAGTGGGAGGAAAATTGAGCTTGAAGAGATTCAAGAGTCGATAGATGAAGGAACCTCTACCGCTGGCACTCAACCTGAGGAGGAAACTCCGGTTGAACCGATTGACGAATCCTTACCTCTTAGACGTTCCGATAGAGTTAGAGTTCTACCCCAGTTTTATGGTTTTCATATTACCACCGAAGGGGACACGTATATTAGTGATGGTACACTAATAAACCTTGATGAACCTAATAGCTATAAGGAAGCCATGGCAGGCCCGGAGTCTGCAAAATGGAAAGAGGCAATGGATAGCGAGATCCAATCCATGTATGATAACCAAGTTTGGAATTTGGTTAATTATGTGCCCGGACGTAAGACCGTTGGGTGCAAATGGATCTTTAAGAAGAAGACCGACGTGGATGGAAACGTACACACATATAAAGCGCGATTGGTTGCGAAGGGCTTTACTTAAACTCCCGGAGTTGACTATGATGAGACCTTCTCACCAGTTGCGAAGATAAAATCTATTAGAGTGATGCTAGCGATTGCCGTATTTCATGATTATGAGATTTGGCAAATGGATGTCAAGACCGCTTTCCTTAACGGAAAGTTGGCTGAGGATGTTTACATGGCTCAGCCAGAGGGGTTTGTGGATCCGAAGCATCTGAATAGAGTGTGTAAGCTTGAGAAGTCCATTTATGGACTTAAGCAAGCATCTCGCAGATGGAATCTTTTCTTCGATGAGAAAGTCAAAGAGTTTGGATTTGTACGAAGCGAAGATGAGTCTTGTGTATATGTCAAAGCCAGTGGGAGTATAGTAAGCTTCCTCGTTCTATATGTCAATGACATATTACTCATAGGAAACGATATCCCGACTCTGCAGGAGGTTAAGTCCTGGCTCGGGAAGTGCTTCGCATGAAGGACCTCGGAGAGGCTTCTTACATTTTGGGAATAACCATAGTAAGAGAAAGAAGTAAGAGACTAATTGGACTTAGTCAGAACACTTACTTGGAGAAGGTACTCAAACGTTTTAGTATGGAAAACTCAAAGAAGGGAGAATTACCGATACAAAGTAATACCAAGTTGAGTAAGACTCAATGTCCGAGTACCGAAGCTGAGATAGCAGAAATGAGCCGAGTACCATACGCTTCCGCAGTTGGCTCAATCATGTACGTTATGACTTGTACTCGCCCTGATGTAGCCTTTGCTTTGAGCATGGTTAGCAGATATCAAGGGAATCCTGGCAGAGCACATTGGATTTAAGTACCTTTGGAAGATGAAGGAATGGTTCTTAGTCCTCGGTGGGAGTGATGACTTGAAGGTGCGAGGGTATAGTGACGCCAGTTTTCAGACCGATAGGGACAACTACCATTCGCAGTCGGGTTGGGTCTTTACCCTGAATGGAGGAGCAGTGACATGGAAGAGTTCCAAGCAGGAAACCGTAGCTGATTCAACGTGCGAATCAGAATACATTGCAGCAAGCGAAGCGTTGAAGGAGGCAATATGGCTGAAGAACTTCATCGGTGATCTTGGAGTTGTACCTGACATAAAGGAGCCTATGGAGATTTTCTGTGATAACGAAGGAGCGGTAGCCTTGACCAAGGAATCGAGGGATCATGGTAGATCAAGACATATCGACAGAAAATATCGCTTCATTAGACATCGTGTAGAAGAAGGACAACTCGTAGTGAAGAGGATATCATCAGAAGATAACCCAGCAGATCCGCTTACGAAGGGACTGAGTAGGGTTAAGCACTTGCAGCATGCTAGGAGTATTGGGCTGAAGGATGATATTAGCATAGATTAGATAGTATTAGAAACGTGTAATAGATAAATGTAATTAACATTTGATGATTAAATAAAGGAGTTTTATTTATGTGTAATGTTACTATCTTATCTTAATTGTTTAGCTATTGTTTCACTTTGCATGTTTTGACTTCCAGAATAATTGAGTTTATTAGGAGTAATCGAATTGTTCAAATTGTCCACAATCGTTCATATGTTGGAAGTAGATATGAATGAAGATTGTCATGAATCGGTGCGTAGATTGTCTAAATGGTATTAGACATAGCAAAGGGTTGCTGCGACGTTCATGAGTGCTTATGAACTGGTTTTGAGCATTGGAACAAACCTGCGCTTGCTGGAATCACCTTATGGAAAATGATAAAAAAAGGGTGATCGCAAGACGATAATATCATATAGTCTTAAAACCTAGATATATGGTTTGTTATTTGCTAATTGATTGTACATTGATAATGTGAAAACGCATTGGTAACTCAATGTTATAAAACGCATTGTTGTGAATAGTTGATTATTGAATAAGCAAATGCATATAAGTCGAAGTTTATCTGTAACTTTTATCTAAGAAGGTAAAAGCGATATCTCGGCCGCTCGATGATTTGATTTGACTTATGTGCCGGGCCCGGTCAGAACTGAATTGATGTGTTCGATTAAGTTCTATGTTGAATAAATCAGAGATCGAGAAACCTAAATGCTTGACTAACCATTCCATAGGATTGTCAGCATGATATCTAACAGAGGACTGTACGATCCCTTATCTAAAGGACAAGATTGATTAGATCAGAGTTTGACAGCGTCTTTGAGAGCTACGATTGCAAACCGAATTGTACTTGTGCATATAGTTACTAGACTTATCCAAGTGGGAGACTGTTGGAATAGTGTCTAAGGCTGCAACTATATTAGGCAAGTATTTGACCCGGTTGTGCATGGTCCTTTTAGGTTGCCTTCACCATAGCAACTTGATGGGATGATTTATTAAGAGAGAGTGAATCTTATTAGTATATTATGAGAATAATATAAAGAATAATATATTGTTATTTGATTAATATAAGTCATAGAATTAATTGGAATTAATTTGGTGACTTAAATAGATTAATTAAATAAGAGGGTATAAACTGTCAATTGTTTGATAGTTAAACTTTAGACTGTAAATCCATATAGATATATGATGGACGAATTCTAGAAGCTAGGATAGCTTCAAATCGTCCAAGGAGATATCTATGGAAAGGATTTGGATAGCCTTAAGAGAAGATTATCCAATTAGGGTTTAGGTTGTAACCCTTAAGGAGTCTACAAGTATAAATAGACCCTATGGCTAAGGGAAATCGGCACTTCATCTAAAGCATAGAAACCCTGGCCGATTTCCTCCCCTCTACTCTCTCCTAAATCATCCTCCTTGCTATTTGGTGTTTGTAAGCCATTAGAGGAGTGACAATTGTGACTCTAGAAGCTCCAAGACAACAAGATCAACAAGGAATTCAAAGGTATGATTCTAGATCTGTTTTATCATTGTTCTTATTCTTAAATAGTCATTAGAAGTCTTGGATTCAAAGCATGTTTAATTAGAAAGCCTAGATCCAAGCATTAGGGTTTTGCATGCGCACATAGGAAAGTTCTTATGGCTAAAACCCATCAAGTGGATCTTAGGATGAGGCCTAATTAGAGAGTTAGGCCCATTTTGGAAAATTGGGCCAATTATGGGCCTTGTATATTGGGCTTTTGGCTTAAGGAATTGGAGTTGGGATTTGGCTCAACTTAAGGAAAGGATAGAATGGACTATTACCCTATGTTGGGCCCTTAGCCAAGACTGATATTGCAGCTGATGATTAGTGTTCGTTTATTGTGATAGTTCGGGATTTTCAGCGAGTCAGCAGTCTGAGGTTTTTAGTTCAGTTCGACATTATGAGGTGAGTTCTTCTCACTATATCAATAGGGTCTAAGGCACCAAGGCCGACCCTTTTTGGATTGTATCCTGATTATAAGATGATGCTATGTTTAGTGATATGTTAGATCGGTATCCTGGTATATAGGATGATACTATGATTAATGATCCGTTAGATCAGTATGACTATCTGTACATGCTAGCTAGCGTTTGATATCTATATGTTGATTGTGTGTTTGCGGGTGGGTTGAGGCGATCCTGCTTTGTGCTTTAGGCCAATAGACCTAGGGTGACTAGATAGATTGAAGGCCCAATAGAGTGTACCAGTTTGGCAGAAGGCTCGGAGAATGGTCCAAACAGGCTGAAGGCCTGGTAGGGTGGACCAGACATGCTGAAGGTTCTAAGAGTGGGCCAGATAGAATGAAGGCCCAGTAAGGGCAATCGAGTCATACTAAAGACTCTGTATGCATACTTTTGTTATGATATTGTTCTGGTTTGTATGGCGTTGGTATTTTGGGGGAACTCATTAAGCTTTGGGCTTACAGGTTTGGATTTTGTTTCAGGTACACCAGATGATCGTGGGAAGGCGAAGGCTTGATCGTGCACCTGTTAGGGGTGTCAAACCCAACAAATGAAGGGGTACAATAGACTCCAAATACACTGCTTTAATGCACTAAAAAGTAGTACAAGGCAAGCAGGGTCGAACCACAGAGACACGGGACAAAAGTTTATACCTTTTTGCACAAGGTACTTTGGTCACAAGTGGGGATTTTGTTTGCAAAAGTCAAATAATGAAAATAACAATCTACTTTAAAAACATGCACAAAATAAAACAAATTTGTAAACAATTTGTAAAAGTGCTTCTAGTTCTAGTTCTCAATGTTGTCATTTAACCTGATTATGACTTGATGTAATTTGTGATTGCTATTCTAAGTTGGTACTGAAAGATATTAACACGCTCTAATACCTCTCGCTTGCCAAATTATCTAACCAAAACGCGCTCTTTGATTAGACCTAGCTTTACTAATTCAACCTAAACACGCTCTTAGATTGTATTGAAAAACTGCATTAAGTTTTGCACAAGCTTCCCAACAATGTTCATTTTTTCTCATATGCTCGGAAGTGTGAAAACATGTGATATATGTTTTACAATAAGAAAACTTATTGTTTGTTACCAATCATTAACTTTATAGAATGATTAGGTGCCCTAAAAGTTAATTAAATGCATAAAAATTCAATTCATGAAAGTGGCCAATCAAACATAAATCAAATTCAAGGATTCTAGTTTAAACAAAAACATAATCACTAGAATAGAATCACAAATCAAACATCAAATCATATGCTTCAAGTCAAGCAATCAACATGTTTTGAACAAGAACTAGAAACTAGGGTTTCTTAGCCACACAAGGCTAAGAACAAATCAAACAAGAGTAAATATGGAATTGGAATGTTTAATCCTTACAAAAATGAAATCCAAATGTTTGCAATGATTAAGTCTCTTCAAAAGCTCCAATAATTCTCCCAAAATTGCCCTAGATTGCCAGAAACTGCTCCCAAAACCGTTTTCTCCTCAAATGACGTTCTTCTGCCCATGTGTTTTTGGCATGGCCATTTGTCTTGACCATGTGTTTTTGGCATGGCCCATGCTTTTTGCTAAAAATCAAACAAGTCTCCACTGTTGGCTTCGTCTTCAGTATAGCTTCACCACAAGTCGTGTTGCTCAAATATGAGATGATAAAGGACAAACATGACCCGTGTCAATGTGACATGATTCGTGCTTCAAACGTAGTCCTTTGCTATGATGATAATGCACAATGACTCGGGTTCCGTCTTCTTGTTCTCTTCCATTGTATGACCGGTTCATCTTCTCTTCATGCTCCAAAGCTCCATGCTCCAAGTTCCATAATGCCTGCAAAATAAATCAAAATCAGTGAAGTACCAGGCATTCTTAATGAAATATGCAATTACCCTAATAATCAACTAAATGCAAGAATTATGAAGTAGAATGCTATAAAAAGACGGAAATAAACATGCAAAATAGGTGCATAAAATGCACCTATCAAACCTCCCCAAACTTAGACCTTTCTTGTCCTCAAGAAAGAACAAAGTTGAGAATCCACCTAGAGAAGACGATAGGTGACTAAAAAGAAACTAAGATGAAAAGATTGGAAGGAACGAAAAGGACAAAATGGAATTAAGAGTGCATGCGTGCAATAAAAGAAGAACTAATGAAAATAACATATGTACAAAAAGATTTTTTTTCAAACATTAATGCAATAATCAAAACAGAATGAACATATTCAATCCAATTAACCTCATTATGTCATATAGTCGAAGGTGTACCTGTCGGGCCTTGAGATAACTTGACATTAACCCCACAAAGATATATAACATGTAAAACAAGGTTTTTAGCCATTCCCTAACGCAACTCAACAAAATCAAAAGTTACAACACTTGTTCACTTTTACAGGTATTGGGTTAGCACATGGAACAAATTATGGTCTTACTCTCGTGAAAACATCAACAACAATCTTTTTCTAAAAAATATTTTCTAAAAATTCCCTAATATTTACCCAGATTGGTTACATGTTTCAAACCACTTACACCAGTCAAAGTAGTTTGTAGTCAGTCCCAATGTTTACAACCAAACATTTTTTCAAACACATTATTCAATTAAACTATAAACATAAATATATACAAACTATCTAATTATATTTTTCTACAAATAAAGCTCATGACTTTCTTTGAAATCCGTGTAACGGGCTTCCAACCAACACATCCAAATCAGATGACCTTAGTGTGCTAGATTTAAAGAGATCCCTCGGGTTTACTTTCCCGAACCTCAAAGGCCACATATTAGCTTTATTTGTTATTATTAAGTTCATGACTTTCTATGGAACCCATGTAGCGAATTTTCAACCCAATCAGTCCCAAACAATTTTGCTTTAGGCAATTAGGTGTAGAACACCCCTCGGGGTTTACTTATTCGAGTCCCAAAGGTCACAAATTAACTTAATAATATTTTTATTTATTTATTTATTTTTATCTTTTTTTTGTTTGTTTTTTGTTTGTTTTTTGTTTTTTTTAATTGTTTGCCATGTTTATTTCCTTATATTTTAATCTTGACTCTTTTAGGGGGACTGATGTAAACGCGTAAAGACCCGTAAGTATAGTTGGAAACAATGTCCCCAAGCAGGGTATTTAGAAGGGAATAGGTAGAAAAGACTTTTTAGAGCGCTGGAGGATTCGAGTCACTGAAATTTTATATTCATTTTATGATTCTTTTGAATTTGAAGTTGGGATATGAGTGAGCACTTACTAATCATAAGACCGGTAGTGTGTTCCAAGGGGTAAACTATATTTGTCTTTATGCTTCGATGTTGATAACCTTATCATTTTTTGTTTTGCATGAGTAGCTTTGGGAGACATGTTCGTGTGAGATTAGGTTTCTTCAAGATTTTTAATGAAAAACGAACAAGTTCTAATCTCAAGCTACGACTAATTTACCACTTCAACTTATTCAAGAAGATTAGGTTTCTTTAGATTGAATTTTTTTTTTAATTTTTTTTTTTGTTGTATGCTTTGAAATGAATGCATGAAAAAATGAAAGTAAGAAAAGTAACTTTTTTTAATGAAATGCATGTGGAAAATTAGAGGCTATTGTACAAAGACCCCTCCCCAAGCTTAAGATTAAGCATCGCCCGCGATGCTCGGAGAGGGTAGGGAAACCTACTAAGACATGAATGTATAAGTAAATAGAACATATGAACGGATTCTCAACAATTCTAGTCAGACAATCTTAGGATTCATGCATCAAACTTAAGATATGGAAAGAATGTACCATTCAAATACTTGAATTTGTGATGTGTGCTTGACTTTTTCACTTCATCTTCAACCTCAAGAAAGCTTGAACTCTTGAATGGTGGAATGCCTAATTGGATGAAAGCTTCCAAGTTTCCTTCCCAAAAGCACCTCCCCAAGCTTGTTCTTCAAGCCCTATACAATAATTTTGAAACTCAATACAAGAATCAATTCAAACTTTACAAATCAAGAACTAGGGTTTATGAAGAAAATTTTGATTTTTACCCACTAATGGATGAATTCGACCTAGATGATGAATGAAGTGAAGTTAGGAAGCGATAGTAACATACCTTGGTGGCTTAATCTTGGATTAATTGAAAGAAAAATTGTGCCCTAGACTAGGGTTCAGAGGTTCGGCCAAGCAGTGATAGAGAAGGGAGAAGAAGCGCACGATCGTGAGGGATAGAGAACTATAGAGAATTGAGCGTGAGGTAGAGGTAAATCAAAAACGCATGGGCCGTGAGTTTTTAGATGTGCCCATACATTTTTTTTAAGGTCGTGCTCTTTTTTTTTTGAAAAGTTGCGATCAAAAGGCATGGGTGATTTCAGCCCATGCGTTTTTGTCCTTGCCTGTGCATTTTTAGCATGGTCTAATGTTAGGCCATGCTTTTTTTAGCATGGCCCATGCGTTTTTAGAGATAGCCCATGCTAATTTATTTTTTCCTTTGAAACTTACGATAGCCACGCATGGTCTAAAATCAGGCCATGCATTTTTGAGTCTTGCACATGCCAATTTCACATGCCCATGCTTTTCTTTCTGTAATTCTAAAAATCACGATTTTGTTTTTAACTTTTAACCTCACAAAAACGTTTTCTTTTGTACACATGCATCCCTCTCAATCTTGTAGATAGTTTTTTTTTTTTTTTTTTTTTTTTTTTTTTTTTTTTGCAAGGAACTCTAAAAAGACTTAAAAACATTGCAACACAATAAAGTAAATAAAAGAAGAATAGGAAGAAAAATACTCCCCGAGTTACCTCTCGGTTAGCCGCCCTTGTTTCAAGTCTTTGGCTCGACTTGGCCCTTGAAATATGTTATTCTTTGAATATTGGGGCTTTCCAACTCAATGAACTTTTCGCCGCCTCCTTCAATGGAACACGTATCTTGTACTTGACTTTCTTTTTGCGTGGGAACCATGTTGGACTTAGACCCTTAATGACAACAATCGTCCAGCCGACCCGTTTCTTGTACTTGTCTAGTAAGGTGGTCAAATCTTCCTTCTTTGACAAGGTGGTCGATTTGATGACCGGTTGGGTGTCTTCCTTCTCGGGGTACATATCCCTTGAAGGGTCCAACAAATGTATCGTTTTCGGCTCTTGTGGTAGGTCTACCGGCGAAAGGAGTTTCTCATTGGTAATTGGTGGCTCAGCCTCTTTTTTGTCAACCTCCAACTCCTCCTCTACAACTTCCATGTCAGCATTCTTAATTTCTACTTCTTCCTCGACAACCTTTTCCACTTTTACTTCTTCCTCCTTTTCCCCATCTTCAAATTGCAATGTTGGGTCATCAAAAATTTTCCCATCGTTCAAGGTGATGGCAGAAACGGTATGCCTTGGGTCCTCTTCAGTCTCTAATGGTAATTTTCCTTGAGTTTCTAATATACTCACAGATTGAGCAAGTTGTGCAATTTGTTCCTCTAAGCTTTTGAGGCTAGCTTTGGTTGTTTCCTAGAAGATTTGGGTAGTAGTGGAAATGCTTTTCACAATGTCTTCCAAGGACATGCTCGAAGTTTCAGCTTGTTGGGGAGGTACAGAATATGGTTGTTGGAACTGTGGAGTTGGTTAGTATTGGTCATTTCCCCAAGCTTGATATGGGTTTTGGCATTGGTTGTTTCCCCAAGCTAGGTTTTTTTCCCATCATTGATCATGTTGAGGTTGATCGTGACTCAATTGATTTGGCCAGTAGTAGCTTCCCCTTTCCCGCACTTCCACCCATTCCCCTAGTAAATATGGACACATGTTGGTGTGATGTCCATTCTGAGTACAAAAATCACAAGGAATAGATGTAGGATGCACACTTTGGTCACTTTCAATCATCATAACTATCTGGGCTAGCTCAGAAAGTTGGTCTTTATTGTAAGGAGTGTTCATCTTCGAGCCACACTTTTTGTTTTTGTTTTTTTTTGTAGAGATGTACCTACTCAAAAAACTCTTGACATAAACAATTAGTAACACCGTGTCCCCGACAACGGCGCCAATTTGTTAGGGGTGTCAAACCCAACAAATGAAGGGGTACAATAGACTCCAAATACACTGCTTTAATGCACTAAAAAGTAGTACAAGGCAAGCAGGGTCGAACCACAGAGACACGGGACAAAATTTTATACCTTTTTGCACAAGGTACTTTGGTCATAAGTGGGGATTTTGTTTGCAAAAGTCAAATAATGAAAATAACAATCTACTTTAAAAACATGCACAAAATAAAACAGATTTGTAAACAATTTGTAAAAGTGCTTCTAGTTCTAGTTCTCAATGTTGTCATTTAACCTGATTATGACTTGATGTAATTTGTGATTGCTATTCTAATTTGGTACTGAAAGATATTAACACGCTCTAATACCTCTCGCTTGCCAAATTATCTAACCAAAACACGCTCTTTGATTAGACCTAGCTTTACTAATTCAACCTAAACACGCTCTTAGATTGTATTGAAAAACTGCATTAAGTTTTGTACAAGCTTCCCAACAATGTTCATTTCTTCTCATACGCTCGGAAGTGTGAAAACATGTGATATATGTTTTACAATAAGAAAACTTATTGTTTGTTACCAATCATTAACTTTATAGAACGATTAGGTGCCCTAAAAGTTAATTAAATGCACAAAAATTCAATTCATGAAAGTGGCCAATCAAACATAAATCAAATTCAAGGATTCTAGTTTAAACAAAAACATAATAACTAGAATAGAATCATAAATCAAACATCAAATCATATGCTTCAAGTCAAGCAATCAACATGTTTTGATCAAGAACTAGAAACTAGGGTTTCTTAGCCACACATGGCTAAGAACAAATCAAACAAGAGTAAATATGGAATTGGAATGTTTAATCCTTACAAAAATGAAATCCAAATGTTTGCAATGATTAAGTCTCTTCAAAAGCTCCAAGAATTCTCCCAAAATTGCCCTAGATCGCCAGAAACTGCTCCCAAAACCGTTTTCTCCTCAAATGACGTTCTTCTGCTCTTTTAATTAAAGTTCACGTGCATACCATGAGGCCATGCGTTTTTGGCATGGCCATGCCTTTTGCCCATGTGTTTTTGGCATGGCCATTTGTCTTGACCATGTGTTTTTGGCATGGCTCATGCTTTTTGCTAAAAATCAAACAAGTCTCCACTGTTGGCTTCGTCTTCAGTCTAGCTTCACCACGAGTCGTGTTGCTCAAATATGAGATGATAAAGGACAAACACGACACGTGTCAATGTGACATGAGTCGTGCTTCAAACGTAGTCCTTTTCTATGATGATAATGCACAATGACTCGGGTTCCGTCTTCTTGTTCTCTTCCATTGTATGACCGGTTCATCTTCTCTTCATGCTCCAAAGCTCCATGCTCCAAGTTCCATAATGCCTGCAAAATAAATCAAAAACAGTGAAGTGCCAGGCATTCTTAATGAAATATGCAATTACCCTAATAATCAACTAAATGCAAGAATTATGAAGTAGAATGCTATAAAAAGACGGAAATAAACATGCAAAATAGGTGCATAAAATGCACCTATCAGCACCTCCTCACATTTTATGATTTTGATTTCTGGGATTCTCTGATATGAAACTATTTTGAAACTATTTTGTGATAACTAATGGCTTTTGGATGTTTGAAGAAGTTTTAAAATTTTATGAATTTTATGGATGTTACATAACTTCTAACATCACCAAAAGCTACATAACTCATGTATGGAAGAAAGGAAAGAACAAAGCTTGCATTTTTATGACACTATGCACCCTAAAACATCTGAAAGGACAGCTCGTATGCTATGGAGTATTCCATACTCACAAAGATCAAGGTTTTGGGACAAAATGAACCTAAATCTAAGCTTAAACAAGATCAGGCAAATCAAGCTCCAAGGTATGGACTTTACACCTTCAATGGATGAACGATGAGGTGTATATTCTGGATCCAAAAGATTGAATGCGGCACCACTTCTTGAATGATCTTACTTCACTTACAAAAGCACTAAAAAATCACTTAAAAGCTTCAAATCTCATTCTCAAGGGCTAGGGTTTTGATTTTAGGGTTTAGAGGAATGGAGGCTGGTCATAAGAAGGTCCAAGGGAGATTAAGATATTTAAATAGGGACACAAACTTAAAAATTTAGGGTTTAAGTGTAGCACGAGTACGCTTGGCGTACTCACGTGTACGCCCATCGTACTGTACCTCCGTCGCGACTCTTTTGGTAACTTACACCCGTCGTACAAGCATAGTACGCCATGCGTAAGGTCCTAATTTGCAAATAAATATTATATTAAGGGTTGAAAATGAAAACTACTTGACAACGGGTGTTACAACATGATATCTATGGATTTTTGAAAACTTCAGGTCCAATAATGGTTTCAGTTGATGTTATGGACCTTTTGTGAGGTTTTTAATGCCTTTGAGTTTCCCTTTTTATCTATGCAAGAAGATTGTAGAATTTTGGTCTTATTTTGAGTTAGGGTTAAAAGTTATGTTTTATTAAGCCTTAAATATGGATAACGTTGTAAACTTTATCCACTAAAATTCTTCTGAGATACAGATTTGAAGGATATAGCCCTTGGCTGAAGTGATTAAGAAATTTAGAAAAGAGGTTGTTAAGGCGGGAAGTGTGACATGCTTCTTATTCGTTTTCAGAGATTGTTGTTGAGTTTCCGCTGTTAGACATAGACTAATTTTCTCACTATATTACTTATATCATTATTGGAGTCACTATATTTATGATGCATCTGTGATACTATGGTATGATTGTATACTTAGCTAGACTAGTAGGGTCGTGCTTGTTTGCTCGTATGTTTATATGCATTGTTTGGGATGGTGACGATACTGGTGTCGTGTCGTGAGTCTATAGGTCCATTTGGATGATGGCAATACCAATGTTGTGTCATGAGCCTACATGTTTGTCTGGATGATGGCAATATCGATGTTGTGTCATGAGTTTAAAAGTCCATTCAGATGATGGCGATATCGGTGTCATGTTGTGAGCCTATATATCCGAGGGATGCCGACGAAAGCCCATAGATCCGATGTTGATATGCATAGTTGTTACAGTGATGTATGTGATATTTTGGAAACTCACTAAGTTTTGTGCTTACGTTTTGAAGTTGAATTTTTTCAGGTAGTTTCGTTGATCACGGAAAGGGCTCAACTTGATTGTACCACACACACATTGCTGATGATCTATGTTTTTGGTTTCCGTTGATTCTATGTTATCACTCTTTCGTGGAAATTATGTTTTTACAATATTGAACAAATGATTTTTTATATTATTTTTGAGAAAAAAGTTTGATATTATATTATATTTTAAAATTAAATATTTGGGTTGAAATTTGAAATGTTACACTAAAATAGGACCATTATTTATTTTTTTTTGCCCAAAACATGGGACGATGAAAGTTTTAATTATATAATAATAACAAATAATAAAATTAGCAAAAGTACAAAATAAAAATAACAAAAATAATGGATAAAGTGATGATTTTAGAAGATTATGTCAAGTTTTTAAAACTTAAGATATCTTGAAGCCATATATATCTAGCTTACAAGATGACTTAATTTTTATGATATTTTAGGTTGTAATGTTTGATGAATCAAAAAAATAATTTATAAATCTTCTTGTATGTCGATTTAGCAAACCAATGCCTTAAGCCACTCAGCCATACCTCCAAGTTCTTGATTGAAATGAAATTTGATGTGTCGGGTTTGGTTGGTTGCCCGCTGTATGGGCGGATTGCCCCTCGCTGTTGTGTTCTGTTAGGCTATGGATTACAGGAACAAATGTAGTTGAATGGAACAGCAGACTGGTTACACGTTCCACTGCTAGTTTTTTTTAAAAACTTATTTAAACCAATGTCTTAGCTAGCTTAGTTTTTTTCTTAAATTTCTCAAAATATGCATTTTATTAATTATAAATTATAAATAACTCAATTTACATATGTCATTTTATATATCTCACCAAACTTAATTAGCTAGTTTTATTGAATATTATTTTTTAATTTTTTAGGTTGCCACTAGTTTTTCAATTAGCAAGGACAAAAATAATCTCAACTTAAAATACCATTTTCGCTGTAACTAAACATTTGGACAATTTACTTTTAATAAGAATACAAAATAAAGAAATATATTTGACGACAAATTCGTCAATCACATATGCCAAAGCCACGACAAAACGGTACTACGATGATAACAAGAAACTAAAAAAGCAAGAAGTTTCTTCACGAAATAAATCCAAAATAAGCATCGTAGTGAAGGGACTATAATTTACTTTTAAAATTAAAATACTCTGAAAGGAGTGAAAACTGACGTATTTCAACTTCCAAGGCATTCTAACACACCATTTTTCTTTGATTTCCCGCTAAAGATAAAGACATACGGATTATAACTTCGATTTGTGTCTGAAAGAGAGTAGAAGAACTAAAACCAAATTATTTGGTTTATCATCAGTGCAAATTAGGAAGATCATCTACAAGTGTGTCTGTAAGTTTAAAGTTCAGTTTTCTGTAATTTCTTGATTGTGAATTTCTCCAAAAGACGGGTATGTTTAAAGAAACAAGCAATTGATATATTTACAAATCACAGTATGTGTTTTAGTGTGTGAAAACGGATAAGTAATGTGAGTTTTTTCGTTGCAAGTCAATATTTGACTCTTCTATCGATTTTATTGATTTTGGTTTGCCGAAAAGGGTTGAAGAACAATCAATTCACTGATTTACAAATCAGTGTGTTGTGTGTGTGTGAAAGTTGATATATAATGTGTGTTTTTGTATAATATCTTTTTACGAGTATCTTCAAGTCAAACTCTGACGTTTCTGTCGCTTTAATTTCTTTAATTTCTTGATTTGTGTTTCTTCAAAAGCAAGGAAGGGATTGAATAACACTCATCTATAGACAATAGGGACCACCGTGTATCTTGTAAAGGCCCATAATTTTTCTGGAATATATATATATATATATATATATATATATATATATATATATATATATATATATATATATATATATATATATATATATATATATATATATATATATATATATATAATTTAGAAGCCATTATAAGTAATTACTTTCAATTTTTGAGTTATAATAAAAATTTTGAAATTTGTTTTTTTTTGGGGGGCTTTTTTCTATTTTGCGCGGGTACAAAATATGTTTGGAACACCTATCTATGGGAAAATGACTTAAAAGTCCAACGAAGTTTCAAAACCATTCAAAAAACCACAATTATGTTTTGTCTGTTCAAAAAAACCCCAGCGAATTTAACTTTTTGTCTAAAAAGTCCAACAAAGTTCCAAACCGTTCAGAAAATTCCAGTTTTGTTTTGTTTAAGTTCGTTGGGTTTTTTTTAACAGTTAAAACATGATTGGAGTTTTTTAAACGTTTTGGAAACTTCGTTGGTCTAACAAGTCATTTTTCCGATATGGTAACAAGCCACGTCATCTGTTTCTCTTATTTGACTTTCAGGAAAGTGTAACTTAGTTGGACTTTTTAGACAAAATGTTAAGTTTGTTAGGTTTTTTTGAACAGACAAAACATGATTGTGGTTTTTTGAACGGTTTGGAAACTTCGTTAGGCTTCTAAGTCATTTTCCCACCTATCTATAGATCAAATTATGTGTTTTTGTGTGAGGCAATGGATAGGTGATGAGTGTTTCTGCATAATTCTTGTGTGTGTCTGCAAGTCAATTAGTCAAACCTTGACTTTCGTGTTAGTTTCTTCATTTGGGTCATTGTCCAGAAAGGGAAGAAAAGGCTTGAAAACCAATCAATTGATTGATCTACAAATAGTCGTATGAATTTTTTTTTTTGTGGAATTGGTTTACTAGTGTGTGATTTATGTTGTTGTGTTTCCTATTTCTATTTTATATAATGAAGACTTCCTGACACGAACGGGTTGTAAGATGATGATCTGTATCTTTCAGTGAGAAATCATGGGTTTTTGTTAGTTTATTGATTTGGGTTTCCTCCAAAACTGTAACTTGAAGGTTAAAGTACCATTTTCTTGATCCACAAATCACAGTGAGTGTTATTGAACGGAAGTGGCGTGAAAATGGAGGAAAACACAAAAGCAGCATCAGCTAAGGAGCTATTAAGAAAGATCCAGGAACTCGAAACTCTCGAATCTCACCTCAAACAAAAAATATCAAAACTCATGCTCTCTGGTAACCAGAAAAAACCTGAGCACCAATGGTCTAATTCAGCGTATGGTGGACCAGATGGTGCACACAAGCTTCGAATCATGGAGCCTTTAGCAATGAAGCTAACAGAAACTCAGTTTTTAAATATAATCCAGTCAATGGATTTGGCCATACATATATATGGTCTTGACCTTCGGATATTCTTCTGGTTAGCTCACCATTGCAAATTCATCAGTTATTATTCTTGTTCATTATGTCGATTGTGTTAATTAATATGAATTTGAAGATACTTATTATTTTTTTTAACATATTTGGTTAATGGGAATTGTGTAGGAACCAAGCTGCAGAAAAGCTTTATGGATATACACCGGTTGAAGCTTATGGAAAAACTCCCACAGAGCTTTTAGTGGACCCTAAAGATGGTTCATTATCTGATTATCTCCTTGAACGAACGATAAATGGAGAGAGTTGGTCTGGGGAGTTTCCTATAAGGAATAAGAAAGGAGAAAGATTTGTAGTTATGGGATCGAATTCACCATTTCGGAATGAAATCGGAGGATTAGTTGGGGCTACGTGTGTTTCGAGTGCTTCAAGTCCATATCATGTAAAGAAGCATGCTAGACTTGGCTTTGATTCTCAACAACCTCAACATACATCAATTGCCTCGAAGATATCGAATTTGGTCAGTATTTCCTATTATTAATTAGCTTATGTTAACACAAGTTTAATAGAGAATTGGTTCAATTAACACTTGTAGGAGTATAGATCACTTTATTTCCAAATGAGTCCAAGAATCAACAAAAGTTATGCATAGATTTAGTACATGAAATTCCACAAAGATATCAAATTTGGTTGGCATTAATAAATTTAACCTTCCTTATACGAGTAAGATAGAAATCTAAGACAACCCATGCAAGAATTTGGTCATTTAATGTACAATTAATCGAAAAACTGCAATAATCAACATAGATAACAACCGAACAATTCAATTCATCATTGTATTAATCATGATCTCAATATTTATACATCAAGAGTTCTTATCAGTCACAAAGGCTTAAATTTAAAATAAATTTGAATACAATGAGATATGGATAACATGTATCCGATATACTTCAACATCCCCCTCAAGTTGGAGCATGGAGTTCAAAAATGCCTAACTTGTCCACTAGTTTGTTGAAATCAGTTTTCCCAATGATTAGTACGAAGAGCTTGCATAAATTGTGATAATATGTACACCGAGTAGATAAGACGTCACACCAAACATTGTTTCTGGATCAGCTTATAACTCATCATGTGCGAGACCAAGTTTGTGATTTTGTTCAAATGGAAAAGTTGTGGGCTTAGCACCTAAAAGACCTGCCTCCTTGATATCAAGGGTATATTTGCTCTGACATAAAAAACAAACCTTTTGAGCTACGAGCGACTTCAATACCCAAAAAATATTTCAAAGACTTGCGATTCTTTATTTTGAAACAGCTACTGAGATACCCTTTGAATGTTTTATTAGCAGTGGAGTTGTTTCCTGAAATAATTAGATCATCTACATAAACAAGAACGTTAGTTTGAGTTATGCCTCGAGTATATGTAAATAAAGAATAGTCAGAGTAGGATTGTCTAAAACCATAACTTTTAAGAGTTTTAACAAGCTTTGTGTGACATCCTCAAGTTTCACGTCTATTTTAAAACTTTTTATTTATGCTTATTTAAAATAGAGTTTATTTATAAATGCGTAATTTGTTCCATAAAAGTATTTCCGAAGAGATGTTTCTTATTAATTTATAAAAAACTTGGGATGTCATAACTGATACAAAACATAAACATAAACAAGCCTTACAGTGTCTTAGACTAACTTAATTAAAATTAAATCTTTTAAGGATATGTTACCCATTTTCCAACTTAATTAACCTTAAGTCTCTTTTACAAGTCTTATATTATCTCTTGGTAAGACTACAAAATTCAATTCCTAATACCGACACCGTTTAAACAACATTATCTTACTTTGGTGTGTACAAATTATTTAGGTATTAATAAACCTCTATCCTTCTCTCTAATGATACTTTTATTATTGTTATCATGAAATAATAACTTAACTCATATAGAACCATACTTGGTTCGTATATCATATATTATCAAATATGTTCTTAACACGTATTCTAGGCAATAGCAAATATCTAACACATAAACTCTTTAAAAGATATTTGATACTTTAGTTAATATTTATATTAAAATCATTTTCATGAAAGGGCTATGCACTCACTTGATAAAAATGGGTAATTGATGTCGCTTTGTACTTTGAAAAGACCTAGACGCATAAAACACTAAGCCTTAGTCTAGTTTCGTAATCCTAGTGATTATAATAATTATAGTCTAGATTCCTCACTAATCCAAATGTATACATCAAGATCTACCAAGTAAGGATCAACTAGGCAGGACAGTTGGAAGGCAAAATCATTTCGGCATAATAGCTTTTTTGAAATCCAACAACCAAGTCATCGTGACCATTCTAGACACCTCTCATGTAAGTAGATCAATCAGTATAATGACTTGGAATTACATATAAATCTTTTTTATAAGGTCATAATAACGACTTTTGACTATAAATATAAGTTACACTGATAGCAAAAGGGTGTAGCTTAATTTACAGAGTTTAACGAAAATCAGGAAATTGCATTAGCAAGACTTTGGCCTAATAGCTACTAGATGTCGGGCTCCAAAGGATTTCTGAGCTAGCCAAAATACCCTAACTACTAAGAGAAATTTGACTTCTATGAATAAAGGTTCGAGAGAGATGATGTGGGGAAGGAATGAACTCTTGGCAGCTATTTATAGGGCTGAAAATCACCATGCGTGCCGCACAAGCTATGTTGCACATCGTGCACTTCAGCCTTATTGGCTATTCTCTTCAATTGCCGCGTGTCACGACCGGAGTTGTCCACCTCATCTAGAAACCTCACCTCTTCTAGAAGGTTGTCATGTATGGCATTTTTATGGTGCCACGTGTCCAAAAGTAAAACTTGTCAAAAAGTTAACTGTCCAGTGCTACACTCATCGTAGCACATACCTAAGCTCGGCGTAGCACATTGCTCCACACTCGGCGTAGAGCTTTAGATGAAAAACAAGAGAATTTCATGATACGCTAAGAATAGAGAAAGGTATGCTCAATGTAGCTTCATTGAAGTCCAAACTTTATATTAAACTCTTAATATTGAAGGCCAACCACATGTAAACTCTCAGATCTGAATGGATGTCTTAATGGATAAACTCTTTGACTTTATCCCTTTGCATGGACAAAAAGAGCACAAAGCTAAACCCTAAATCCATATTATCACCTTTTGCTCAAGAACTCATGTATGAGTGGATAAGAGTGACCAAGCTTTCATTTTTATGACTCAACAAACCCAAAGATATCTGGAAATATCACTCAAATGGTATGGAGTGTTGGTCTTGACCCAAGAAAACAATCATGCACACACTACTTTTTTGGATTATCTTACTCATTCATTGAAAACAGAAAATACATACTTACATCCGGAAGAAATTCTACTCTACTTATACTAGTAAACATGCTAAGAAACAGGAATAAACTATCAGCTAAGAACCAAAAATATAGGATTACTAAGTCCACGTTTTTGAAACCCCTTCAAACCAGGTCATTATTAGACTAAGTCTAACCTATCCAACTTGTGCATAAAGAAACCGAACCGACCCATTCGAAACCGTACCCGTGACCCAGCTTAACCCATCAAGATTACCCAACATGGAGTAGCTCATACTCACAAAGACCAAGGTTATGGGTACAAAAGCATAAAAACTCATGACCAAACTAGATCTAATATGAATAAACACCAAGATAGAAACTTTATACCTTCTAGAAGTTGGTGATGAAATGAAAATTTCAAATCACAAAGCTTGGAGCTCCTAAGTGGTTCCTCAATGCAATTCTTCCATCAAAATGCAGATAAAAACACTCAAAGAGCTTATAACTCACACAAGGTGGCTAGGGTTTCGAAGTGGTTGTTGAGGAGGGTGGAGGCTGAACATGGGGAGGATCACAAGGAGTTATAGCCTTTAAATAGGGTTCACAACCCCAAGGATTAGGTTTTTGGTGCAGCGCACCTACGCTCGGCGTAGCTTAACCTACGCTCAGGTCATTAATCCCCCGCATAAGATCTCCCTCCTACACTTAGCATAGGGTACTATCCTACGTTCAACGTAGGACATCGACATGCAAAAATTAATAATTTAATATTTAAAGAATTATACCTGAAAATACAGGTGTTAGATCTAGACATAAAAAATGTTTTTGTATCTAAATCATAAAGTTTCCATCCTTTCTTACCTAACGGGTAACCCATAAACAAGTACTTTTTACTATGACTAGAAAATTTATCTCCTTTGGCTTTTTAATTGTGAGCAAAACATAGACACCCAAACGTCTTGATTGTAGTATAAGATGGTAAACTGCCAAATAGTATTTCAAAAGGAGTTTTATTGTTAACAGAGGAGAAGGTGTTCTATTAATCAAATGAGATGCAGTTAGAACACATTTCCCCGAAAAACTCACAAGTAAATTAGCTTGAAACATTAGAGCTCTCCCTGTATTGAGAAGATGTTTATGTTTTCTTTCTACTCGTCCATTTTGTTAAGGAGTACCCACACAAGAAGTTTGAAAAATGATACATTTGTAGAAAAATAGTCTAACAAGCAATTAAATTTTGCCCTATTGCAACTCTAAACAATTTTTATCTTTCAAGAAAATTGCCTATCAATCATAGCAACGAAAAACATGAACATTTCAGTTTTGTCAGCCATAAGATATATCCACACATCACGAGAGTAATCATCAACTAAAGTTAAAAAATATCATGCACCACAACTGGAAGGGTATTTGTAAGGTCCCTATATATGACAATGTATTTTTTTTTCAAAAATTCTACCACTCAAAGGAAATTTGTACTTAGATTGTTTAGCCCGAAAACACACTTCACAGGCTTTATTCAAATTACCCCTAATATTATTTATAGGAAGGAGGGATTTCATCACTTTTTTTGAAGGATGACTCATTCTTTTATGCCAAAAATCCAGCATTGATGACACTCCATTGACCGAAACATGAAGAATAGAGTTGCCTTTTCCAAAGTAGTACTGTCCGTCTCGTCTAATGCTTGATCTAATCAGCTTCCTCGACCAGTCATGTATAGAACATATATAAGAATCAAATTGTGCAATGCATTGCATGTCATCATTTAATTAAGAAACCTAGATCAAATTACAATTCAGTTTGGGAACCAGAAGTACACGTTTGAGTGGAATTTTGTCACATAATTTGACACTAACCTCATGAGTGGCAATTACCTTTTTTCCATTAGGCAAACCTACCGGTGAGCTTGGTACTTTTCGAATGTTATTTATCCAGGAAGCATCGCCTGTAACATGATGGGTTGCCCCTGAATCAATTATCCACAACCGTTTTTGAAACTTACCATTTAATCGCTTTTAACGAATTTTTGAAGTGCTCATCAGACCTGTGAGTGCTTTCCATTGCTCGACAGTGAACAACTTGCAAAGGAGAGTTATTAATTATTACCTTCAGGTGTAGAACTATGATTTGTAGTCATCGAATTTGCACGCACCACTCCCCTTCCACATCCACCTGATTTGCCGCCTCTGCCTCCTCCATTTGATTTGCTTCGGTCCTCCCACCACTCCAGATAGCTAACCAGCTCAAAACAATTAGCAGCCACGTGTCTGGTTTTCTTACAGTGAGAGCACATCAAAGAAGATTTATATGTTCGTTTCTCCTCGACCTCTACCTTTGTTTGTGTTGGCTCGAACAAAAAATCCTAAAGCTTTAGTGGGTTTATCTTCTAAGACCACTTTGGCAGTCCTTACACGTTCATCTTGTACTACCAACTGAAACGCTTTATCAAGAGACGACAATGGATCTTGTGATAAGATACTTGTGCGAAGAGTGGAGAAGTGATCGGAGCACAATCCCATTAGGAATTTGTGAAGCATGTCAATGTCTCTTCTTGCCTCGTGTCTGGTTCCAGCAATGCAAGTCGCACAACATGTGCAAGTGATGATCAGCTAATGTTTGTGAAGCTCCTCCCACGTAGAGTTTCCCAAAGTATTCTGACATTGCCATGTTCTTTGTTTGCTCACACTTAGCAATCAAGGATTTTAGCTGCTGAATTTTTGGTCCATTGACCACAACATATCGTGACTTGAGGGTATCCCATAACTTTTTCACATCTCGATGCTTTCACAAGTAACATGATCAACTGTATTCATGATCCATGATACTAACACAACAATGACTGTATTCCAATCAGATTCAGTGACAGGAGGAACTATTTCAATAATCGTCCCATCAAGAAACCCAAATTTTCTGTACATGTGCTTCCAAGGCCATCTGGATATCACTAGCCCAGTCATCGTAGTTGTCTCCACGAATTCTGGTTGGTGTAATTTAATCTCGAAGGCAATCTTGTCGACCTAGATAAAACGGAGAATAGGATTCGATCTTAGGAGTTGTGTTTCCGCCTCCTCTTGTGCCTCTAGTGTCTCCTCCAGGCTTGGTGTTAGGTTTGTTTCAAACCTCTGATACCATGAAAGAATCAACACAGATAACTGAACGATTCAATTTATCATTGTATTCATCACGATCTCAATACTTATACATTAAGAGTTCTTATAAGGAAATAAACTAACAATCATATAAGGCTTAAACATTAAATACATTTGAATACAATGAGATATGGATAAGATGTATTAGATATACATCAACAAAAACCAAAAAAAAAGTGTGCAGATTTACTTGATTAATTCTTGTTACTTCGAAAACATTTGAGCAGGCTTCAAAGGTGAAGATGAAAATGAAGACGGGAGACAACTACACTAATCATGAAGATGGGATTGATGTCGCGTATGATCATAGTAAAGCAAGCACCACAAGGGGAAATATTTCGTCTCCATTTGGAGATTTTTTTTCCTCCAAAAGCGCAGAAGATCATTTTACCAGAAAACTCACGATAGATTATGGATACAAGAGTGAAAAGAAACCAGGGATCCACAAGATTTTTTCTTCAAAAGCAGATGCATGGATGGGTAAAAAAACAAGTGCATGGTCACATAAAGGAAACGTAAGAGTAGAGTCTTTTGATACTATTTTTGGTCGGTTTGGTTGGCAACGGTTGGATATCATTTACGAACAGGAGCCTTGCCTACAAATGAGTTCTTATGCTTCCTCGAAACTAGACCTTAAACTATTGGAAACTACCAACAAGAGTAATAACAAAATTGAGGCTTTAGGGTTGTTGTTTTCTTCATTACATGTTAGTAGAAGTATTACAAGTAACTCAAATAGCTCTAGCAACATTACGAGCATAAAAAACAATGCCATCATCAAAGTGGAGAGGGAAACTGATAGCTTCAATTACGAAATCGTGTGGGAGGATTTGATAACAAAAGAACAGATTGGACAAGGTAACAAAAGGGTATTGTAGTCATTTGAAAAACTATCAAACTATACAAGTAATATTATCGAAATCTTGTGGGAGGATTTGATAACATGAGACCTTTCTTATGGATTCCCACCTCCTTACCCTTATCCCACTTATGCAGGGATAGAATTATACATGTAGTCTTTTATTATTTATGCAATCTTTTGATATTTTATGTTTCACATATATTTTGGCAGGTTCATTTGGGACTGTATATCGTGCACTGTGGTATGGATCAGTATGTTCTCTATCTCTCACTTGATTATATCTCTTGTGGAGAGTATTGTTCGGTGATTTCGTTTTTCTTTTAGTTGATGGACTACTGAAACTTTCTTAAAAAAATGCAAGGCTTTCGCAAATTAGCTGAGGAACCTTGGTGTACAGGTTCATGGTCTGTTGGGTATGCACTTGCATATCCTTTAAAAGGAAAGTCTAGTGTAAGAAAAGTAAAAAAAAAAAAAACAATTATTCTACCCCTTGTATAGACTGTTGATATAATTCAGAATTAGGAGTTAGTTTGTTTTCCTTAAACTGCACGTGTTTTTTCTTCTTATTTTGAATAAGTAAAAGGCTAAGTATGATAGAGTACCGAGTCACAAGGTTAGTGGAGTCAGTTGCATTTTATTCGCAGCTTTCAGTCTTTAAATTAGATGCATTGTATTTCGTTGAGGTCACCACCTCCCTTCCCAATTCAGAAAATATTAAAGCTACAAAGCTTTAAGTAACTTGTTCTCTGTTTTCATTTGTTTTCCCGTTTTACCCCTGTCCCTGTTTCACTGTCACAAACTCGATACAGGCCTTTTAAGAAACTAACATAGACAATAAACTAATCTGCCACTACCGGTTTTGCCCACTTGTGGGATTGAGATTTTAGTATGCTTAAAAGAGTTTTTTTTTCGAAAGAGAGTATGCTTAAAAGAGTTACACGGATGCTTTTATATTATTTAAGAAAAGGATGGAAAATGAATGTAAAATGTCAATTTATGTATACAGGATGTTGCGATCAAGTTATTTGAATATCAAGAGTATCCAGATGATGTGATGGTATCATTTAAGCAGGAGGTAACTATTTTCATTAATGCATATAACGTGTGAGTGCTTAAGTTGCATCTAACTATTATGTTTCTTTTTTCAAGGTATCTATCATGAAAAAGCTTCGACATCCAAATATTTTGCTCTTCATGGGTTCGGTGACATCAACTCCACATCTATGCATTGTCACAGAGTTCCTTCCCCGGTTGGTTCTTTAATCCAATAAAATTTGCAATGTATCTTTTTTATGAAAACGTATGACAATATGCATAAATAATCTCAATTGACTATTTGATTAATGTGCATGTATACAATACTCCTTTTATAAATTGACTTATGTTGCGTAGTGGAAGTCTGTTTCGGATACTTCAGCGAAATACAACCCAATTAGATTGGAAACGTCGTCTCCATATGGCCATGGATATAGTAAGTAGCATGCTAATTATCATCTTTTCCATCTTTCTTTTGAGTTGTTTGTCTTATTTGTGATTCTCTCAAGGCACGAGGCATGAATTATCTTCATCGTTGCAACCCACCCATTGTTCACCGCGATTTGAAGTCTTCAAATCTTCTTGTGGATAAGAATTGGACAGTGAAGGTATGCTTTGACTACCCTTTATTCTCGTGTGGCATTTTCTTTGTTTTTATTGCTAATAATATGATCTTTTAGGTTGGTGACTTTGGTCTCTCTCGTGTCAAACATCACACGTACCTCAAAACAAAGTCGGGGAGAGGAACGGTATTTCAATATTCTTTCTGGATATAGGCTCCCCTAATTTGTTCCAAAAATAACAATGAAGAAGCCTTTTTTTTGGTTTCATCTTTTTTTCTTGAACCAAGAAAATGGGACTCACAAAATGAAATTTTATCAACGGCATAGAGTTTTGTTTATATTAGTACATGAAGGGCACAATTAACACAAAATACAATTAAACTTTGAGGTTAAAGGGGCTAGATTTGACTTCAGAAAACAAGATGTTGGCTTGACTGATTTCTTGTTCCTTTTTGTAGCCTCAATGGATGGCACCTGAGATCCTACGTAACGAGGACACGGATGAAAAGTAAGTCTGTGTATGAGGAGAAAGAATTTTTTTTTTCATGAATTTTGGAATCCAATATTTGGTTTGTTTGTTGGCAATCTTTAGGTCTGATGTATACAGCTATGGTGTGGTGTTGTGGGAAATTACCACCGGGAAGATCCCTTGGAATGATCTTAATCCGATGCAGGTATGCTATTCTCAAGTATGAAATTCATTATTTTTTGCTTCCAACTTTCAAGACCAAACACAACATATTCTAAAAGCACAAAATATACATAAATGGTATAAGTTTGATATTCAATATTTTTTGCTTCAACTTTCAAGGCCAAACACAATATATTTTGCCTTAAGAAAGAGTAAAGTTTTAAATCAAGCTTGATGTTTAAGGTTGTTTCGCTGGCTTCATCAAAAGTCAATGTGCATGTCTTTGCTTCTTGAGGTCCCAAAAGGGTGAAATGCAAACTACAGTTTTACGTATGATACTTGTAGGTTATTGGAGCCGTAGGGTTCATGAATCGACGACTGGAGATTCCAAAAGATGTTGATCCACTGTGGGCTTTTCTAATCGAAAGTTGTTGGTGCAGGTTGGTCTCTTTCTGATGAAAAAGTTAGACTAATATTGACATGTTTAAAATATCCTTTACAATTGATGGGGGATCGATTTTCTTTTCTATGATCAGTGAGCCACAATCCCGGCCAACATTCCAAGAAATAATAAATAAGCTTAAAGATTTGCAAAGGAAGTATGTGGTTGAACGCAGGAGAAAGGAACCATAAAACATTCCAAGAAATACTAAATAAACTTAAAGATTCCACATGTGCTATACACGAAAGCTCTTCGCAATGGAGGATAAAGTCATACCTGGGGTGGACAAAAAGAAACAACTCACAGAAGAGTGGGGGCTTGTCCTTGAAAGAAGGACAAAGAAGCATCGAAATAAAGTAATCAAGTTGGTATTAGTGAAGTGGAAGCAAAATTATTTTGGGGTGAGTCTTACGTAAGAGACTGACAAAGAAATGTTAGAGAAATTCCCCCATTCGTTTTTGCACAAAGTGATTTCACAACAAAATCCTCCTAAAGGGAGGAAGAGTGTATACCAACGAATTTCCATAGTTATGAGTGTATAATAACTTAGGGGTTTTTAGGTTTGTTTGAGTTTGCTTATCCAAAATATCCGAAACTGAAAAAACAAACCTAAAAACCGAAGAATCGTACTGATTTTCAGATTAACCAAACCGGATTTTTTGACTTTTTTTTGGTTTGGTTAACCAAACTGGTAAAATATTCGGTTTTTCCGTTCGGTTACGGTTCATTTTTTTTTTTTTTTCATGGATGGTTAAGCGACCGGAATTTTTATCCTTTTAATTTATATACAATGTTTAGTTTTGATTTATTGTTATATGTTGTAGAAATTAATAGCTATTACTCCTGTAAGGAAACTGCAACTGTAATTGCTAAATTTGCTATTAAAGTTTAACATCTTCATAAATTCAAAAGGGTTATAATGAACTTGCATAATTTCCATTTTTAATCTTTATACCTCTCTAGTAAGACATAATTTTAATCTTTATACATCTACACTAAGGTGTTGTTTGTTTTTTCTGAAGCAAAATGTCTGCAGTCTGCGGACCACATCTGTAGACCTCTTCAGTAGAAGAGGTGGACCAAACGTCTGCAGTCTGAAAAAAGAAGACTATTTGTTTTTTTAACATCTGCGGGCTATTAAAATAAACTGAAATCTAAATAAACTGATTTTTTTAAACTTCAAAGTGATTTTTTAATATTTTTATGACTTTGTTATAAATAATCAACGAATCTATATCAACTTTTATGTATTATTGTATAAAAAATAAAAATAAAAATGATATAAATTAACGTATATATTTTATAAAAACCAACAACTTTGGTTGCAAAGTTATAAGTAAACATTATAATTAGTGATCAAAAAATTTGATACATAAATGGATGCAAATAAACTTTGATTTTTTCAATTAAATCCATTAAAAAAGTACCATAAATATTTTCTCGAGAAATTGACGATATTGTATTAAATAATGTTTTACAAAATTTGGCAAAAAAATATAAGAATATATTATGATTTTTTTTGTCATATTTATATAAACAACTTTAACGACTATTATTATAATAAATTTTTATTTATAAATTTGTCAAAAATATAATGTTTGTATCGTCAAACGTTTTTTTAAGTTTTGTAATTTTTTTTTTCAAATTGTTCATCATTAATAAAGTTGGAAAAGATATAAATTTAAAAAAATAAAAAAAAAACTTGAAAAAAATAAAGATATATATGTTTTTTACGCTAGAAGATGTCTGAAGATGTTAGAAGACTTTGGTCCACGTCTGCGCCAAGAAGAGGGCGCGCAGACATTTTTAGGTCTGCAGTCTTCAAAAAAACAAACAGTCTGCGAAGGCTAATGTCTGCGCGTGGTCTGCGTGGCGCAGACAGAAGAGGTCACGCAGATCTGCGGACAAAAAACAAACACTACCTAAGACATAAGTATGTTATGTATGGGAGATAATTTCCTATTACCCTATTATGATATATAATTTTAGGTTTATAAGTTTATTAGATAACTAGGATTTTACCTGCCGTAGCAGTCACAGACTTAAGAAAAGAAACACTTCAGTAGCAAAATAAAACTTAAGGACTTAAGTTGCCAAAACATAAAAGTCAGGTCCAAAGTCATGTCAAAGAAAATGCTTAAAAATAAGCACACAAACGTAAAAAATATTTACGTTGAAACCGAGACAAACTCGAAGCATGAAAACGTAAAAATAAGATTAAAAGTCGACGGGTTCAAAGTGATATTTTACAAAGTCGAAGGGTGATAACTATATACGGGGTGAAACACAAAAGTTTACAAAACAGAGTGGGTTAAAGTGATATTTTAGAAAATTCAAAGTTGAGGTGATAAAAACAACATATTAAAAGTAGATGGTGGAAATAAAGAAGGTGAAGATGACATTTTAAAAAGTCCAAAATTAAGAGGGGTAGAAGCATCTTTTTAAAAAGTATAGATGTAAAAGCATCATATTCCAAAATAAGGGGGTGGAGTATATAGATGGATACAAAGGGATGTAATATGTAGATAGATATAAAGTATAAGGGTGAACCAAAGTGGGTGCATAACTCCACTCCCTTTGGTATTTAGAATTACACCGACTTTGAATAAATGAAAGATTACTGAGAATCTAATGTAGGAGCAACAATCAATCTAAAAGACTATTTTTACTTGGGTAAATTACACCATTTGTCTCTCATACAGGTGTCAAAATGCAAGTTTATTTTTTATTTTCAAAAATTAACTCGGACAGTCCCTCGTTTGTTTAAAACTTTGGCGCTTCATTCATGATAATCACTTTTGTTGCAATTTTAGTCTGCGCCATATCTAAAATGACCATAATGCCCTTTATGTATTTTTTTTCCAATTAATTTTTTGTTAATATTATTAACAATTAAAAAGAAAATGAAAAAGAGATATGACCCCACTTCATACCCAATCCTACCTTCCCTTTACTGTTCCTCTTCTCTAAACTCTTCAAAAACCCTAAAATCACTCCTCCTTAAGCCACCATCGGTGGATACTCTCTTCAGCAAACCCTCTCTTCAACCTACTGCCGATATCAGATCTCATTCGTCTTTCTGAGCCTGGAAACGACGTCGACAATGAAGGTAGGTTTTGTTGGAGGAAACTAGGGTTTTGACGTCATCGGATCTGATAATCTCGTTTTTAATTTAGAGATCTCAGAGGTATTGGTGGATGTGAACGATTTTTAACATTACATTCTCACCTCAAACGAAAGGATTCTGATTGTTTCTGGCGTTTTGTTGTTGATTTCTTTCTTGTTCTTGGCTGATGGTTTCGAAGATGATTCCAAGAGGAGAGTGTGCTTGAGATTCAAAATCATTTGATTCCCCCATCCTCAGTAACCAAGGTTCAGCCATCATTGTTGACGTCCCTAAGTTTCAAGTAGCTGGAAATGGTGACCTGTGGTTTATCGATATTCTTCTTTGGTGATATGTGATTTCTATGTCCCATTCTCTCTTACCCTCACTTATATATCTTATATGCTACATTTATACATCACTGACGCTTGATTTCTACAAGTGGGTTTTCAGATTTCAGGTTTGGATTTTTTGATTTGATGTGGTTTGATTTAAGGTTTGGGGCTTTAGATTTGGGTTTGATTTTGAGGTTTCTGTAACACCCCGCTCCCGAGTTCAACTTAAAGAGAGAAAAGAAAGGAAATGGGAGGAAATGAGAGGAAAGCAAGAGAGAATGGTGCTCCCGAGTTTCATTAAAGGAAGGAAGTGGAAGGAAATGGAAGGAAAACTTTCCCTCCTACCTTTCCTCCCGATTTGGGAGGATTTGAAAAGAAAGAACAAAATATTTAACTTTCCTTCCATTTCTCTCCAACTCGGGAGCACAAATGACAATTTCTTTTTCCTTTCATTTCTCTTCTTTTCTCTCCTTACTTTCTTTTCTCTTCTCTTCTTTTCTTTGCTATAACTCGGGAGCAGGGTGTAAGATAGTGTGAGAGATGGCATTATATAAGGGATGACTAGAGGTGACCGGTGGCCGGAGGTAGTCGGTGGCGGTAGGTGGCCGGTAGTGACTGGTGGTTAGAGGTAGTTGACGGACATAGGTGGTGGGAACAATTTAAGGGGAAATTTCATTTCCTAAAAATTTAGAATTAACAAACAATAATAGATAAATTATATACAATTGAAAAATAAATGAAAATGAAAATGAAAAGGGCAAGATAGTCATTTTATATCTACGGGGGACATAACGTGCACCTTTTAATAATATAAGTGGTGGTCCGAGTTAATTTTTGAAAATAAGGACTAAACATGTCTTTATGCACCTGCATCAGGGACGATTGGTGTAATTTACCCTTTTACTTTGAAATTTGTTATAGATTTAGTTACTTTGAAAAAATATGTATCAATTAGTAGATGGATATTGGTTAACCATATAACCAAATCGGAAAAAACAGTTAACCGATTTTTTTTATTTAGGTTTAGGTTCAAGATATTAGTAAAACGATTGTTTCGGCTAACCTTCAAAAATGAGATTCTGGTTCAATTAACCATCCATGAACACACGTAGCTAATAATCATTTTTGAGTGTTTTGGGGAAATTAAAATGAAGATTGTTTGTTGACTTAAATAAACAGTTTTTGATAAGTTGTTTCTTTCATATTTATTTAAAAATGTAACCAAATTTACCATTTTATCATTGTTTTTAACACTAAAAACTATATGGATCGTAGCCTTGTTTTTTTTCCACGATTATTTACTTACGTACTAATTTACCCTTTACCTTTGTCTTTTTTCTCACTTTAGATATGTAAGCCAAGTCTATTAAACATTATGTAATGTCCCGATTTCAACCCAATTTTTTTTCCAAAAATATCAGATTATAATTACATTATGCGGAAACATGTTGCGAATGTGTGCATGTACACTGTCGAACCTTGCCCTTGTCATGAATCAATGAAGCACCTAAAAAACAATTATAATCAACTAGGTAAGCATGAAGCTTAGTGAGTTCCCCAAAATACTATATACCACAATACATATACATGCATACAAACAAGGTCTTATGATCTACCAATAATATGTGTATTTTAGACTTATGGCCCAACCATTTCGTATTCAACACGGTTCTATGGATACTTACGACCTACATGCCATTTCTGATGGGTTTTGAGCATATCTACATTCCTATGCGATCATGCAACCTTAATTGCTTTGGATCTAAGTTTTTCTCTATTGAATATACAAATATGAACACCAAAGCCATAACCCTAGATCTAGCATACAAGATTCAAAATTCACAATGAAATTATTGTTAGAACATTACCTCACTTGTTATGTAGTAATAACAAGAACCACCTTGACTCTTGAAATCTTAGTGCCCCAAGTGTTGCACCTCTAATGGAGTCACAAACACCCAATGCAAAGGAAGACTTGGAGAGAGGTGGAAATTTGGCAAGGGTTCTCTTAGAAAAGCATAGGGGCCAAAATCCTTAGGTTAAGGGGGTTTATATAGTTGGGGCTATTAGGGTTTTCAGGTGGAAAACCTAATTTCTTTGCTTAGGCCTTAAGCAGTCCATGGACCTCCATAATAGAAGGGGGTTTCTTTTCAGGTGGAAACCCTAATTTCGTCTATAGGGCCTCCTATAGATTTCGTCCAATCCTCCCATAGGAGTCCATCAACCCAACTTTGCAACTATCAGTGATTTGCAAAATTAGTCCCTCCATTATTAATCAGTTCCTTTAATCCTAAAATTAATATCAAATTAATTTATGATTAATTACTAATTAATAATATGATTTCCAAATAATATATTAATCTTGTAATATATTAATAAAATTATTTTGAGTACCAATTTATTATTCATATAATAAATCCTACTCTCTCTCCACTTGTCATCATGTTAAGTTACATGAGTGAAAGCAACCTAAAAGGACCATGCTCATAATCAAAGCAAGTACATACCAAATATAATTATGGGCTTAGACACCTAATCCAACAATTTTGTCAACATGGGTTTATGTGTACTTACAGCCTACATGTCATTTCCTTAACACGAGTCTATGTGTACTTCCAGTTACATGGCATTTCGTCAACACGCGAGCCTATAGGCTCCCAACCTCTTTGTCATGTCGCCATCATCTCCTAACTAAATCTAATATCACAAAAATTATGCACATAGAGACTGCATTGTAGACTCTACTTGTACAGACACATTTATACGTTCTGCTCTACTTATGCACATAGAGATTATTCTATCAACTCTACCCTACTAGATCTATATCCTAACACACATGGACATATATTGTAATACATTGTATAGTGAGATAACTCACTTGGACAAGTACTCAAACGATTGAAAGCTATCTGGTTGATCCTATTGGTGATCCAACTAGCGGGTAAACGCGCCTAACAAGTATTAACCTATAATACTATAACTTATTAATCTTTATGAAAATATGGTAATGAAAGCTAGATCTTTCACTAATCCCAATGAACAATGAGAGTTCTATCAAATAAGGATCAACCAGGCAGGACAGTTGGGAGGCAGGATCATTTTGACATATAGTTTTTTTGAAATCCAACAACCAAGCCAACGTGACTGTTATGGATACCTCTCACGTAAGTAGATCAATCAGTATTATGACTGGAATTAATGATAAATCTTATTTACATCAAATAGTTACAAGCGGACAGTGCGTATATAGACTTTTACACGTTGCGTAGAGGGTGAAACTTGGAGATGGGGCTTTAATGATCTACGCATGGCGTAGATCTTAGTATGTAGGGTGTACTTGGCTAAAGCATAAACCCTAATTTCATGGTTTTGGTCCCTATTTAAGGACTTAAACTTTCATGAATCCCTTCCATTCTTAGTCTCCATTCCCCCAAACGTCTCCCTTGAAACCCTAACTCCATTTTGGTGCATTGTGAGCTTAAAGAGTGTTTTTGAGTACTTTTGAAGAATGAAGAAGGTGGTGGAATTGCTTGGGAGCTTCAATTAGCCTTGGATCTAGAAGTCATTTCCCCTTATTCATCTCCAGAAGGTATAAATTTTGTTCCTTTATGCTTCTATTGTTAGATCTAGCTTAGATGTTAATGTCATGTCCTTATTGTCCCACAAATTTGTCTATTTGATTGTGAGCTATTCTAGATCCTGTAAAGTGCATATACAGATGTATTTAAGGGTATTAAGTCATAAAAATGGGATCTTGGTCATTTCTAACCATCCATGCATGCCTTTTAGCCCATAGAAGTTGTCATGAGATTAAGGTTTGTTCTTGAGCCTAGATAAGCCATGCAAGTGCATAAAGTTTGGAACTTTATCACTTAGGACATTTATTTAGATCAAATCAGATAGTTGGACGTGGTGTCTTTCTGTATTAAGCACTTAATGAGAAAAGTGTTTATCAATGTAAGTATGCAGGGAATAATTATAACATTGTTTTGTCCCTTAAAATCCACTTGATGTTGTGCGTAGGGCGTAGAGATGTTACGCATCGCGTAACCTGGCTGATATTGACCTTTGAGTTTTGACCGTTAACCGTTTACTTTGACTTAGTTTGAATTTAGGTCAAATGGGGGTAATTTGAGTACTAGATTGAGGCTTAACCCCTGTTTGATGTTTAGGTGACATGTAGAGCCAATATTTGGAGCAATGATCAGTTCAACTATTTTCTAGACTTTGAGGTGAGTGTTCCTTACTATACTCATGGGTCAAAGGCACCAATGTCGATCCTTTAGGTTGTGTCATGTACCCTAGAATATAGGTTGTTTCTATGTTGTAGTGAATTTATAGACTATTAAATATGTATGATTTCATGTACTTGATAGTTATGTGTTTATGTTTAGCTGTTGCATATGTCGACATAGTGTGGGTGGGTTGAGGGGCAATCTAGTTGGGAGAGTGTGGGCCAAATGCAATCCAGTGAGGAGACTATGGGCCAAGGGCAATCCAGTTGGGAGACTGTGGGCCAGGGGTAATCCAGTCAGGAGACAGTGGACCCAACATGCATGTTTGAATGTATTGTATGTCTATTGTGGTGTGTGGTATTTGGGGTGGGGGTACTCACTAAGCTTTGGATTATAGTTGATTTTATGGTTTGAGGTACATCAGAGGACGGGGTAAGGCGAAGGCGTGATTATGCACATCATCCTTGGATATTTTGTTGATTGATGATTTTGGGATACTCTGATTTTGATTATGTTCTTGAAAAAAAATGTTTTTGTATGGTTTATGGATTATTAAATGGTTTTAAAAATGAAATTTTTACTATGATTTTTGGGATGTTACACAATCTTTCTGATGTCACAGGGCTTCGCTAAAGTACCCCAAAAACTAAGGCTACTAAGCACCCTATCTCTAATTCATTTTTTATGACACACTTTTCCGTCTAGAACTTAACGCAAGACTTGAAACAATTATAACATCTCCATATAAAGTCTGATTTAAGCGTTCTATATGCCTACGGAAATCATATTGATGTTACCTACATGCTTATGATGATTAATTTGGATAAAAATTAATATGTTTCTACTTTGAATTTTATAAACACTGGTTATATTAAATTTTATTGAAGGGTGAAAACGAGGTGTTACATATTAAAAACAACTTCTTGATTTATTGTATATAAATAATCTAAACAAATTTTTCTATACTCTGTTTTGGTACCCTATAAGTTAATACATAAAGTTGTTCAAATAAGTAACTCAAACACCCACTATATATGTTGCATATAACTTTTCTAAAATTTAGACATTTTGGGTGAATGTTATCTAAAATATTGACATCATTATCTCTTCAAAATTTTCATCTTGAAAAAAAGGAGATCAATGATTCCTTTTCTCCATCAATCAAACATCATAAAGTAGTAAGAGAAGAATCAAGAAATTATTGGAATAATTATTGATAATAATAAAAAAAAAAGGAGTTGAAAATTTCATCAATTTATCAACAATTATTACATTTCTCCTCCAATTCCAATTAACTACTTAGTGTTTGTTTAGTATCATGTAATCACCTAAGGAAGGAAGAGTAACTGACAAGAATTGAAAAAATGGTGTGTAATGCAACTATTTACGATTCATCATGTTCTTTAGCCAAATATTTTTGTATGTCCATCTTTTAATTTGTAGTATTCTTCATTGTCAAATATTTTCCAACATTAACTATCATATATACAGTGCTTCAGTATACACTAAAATAATTTCTTTAAACTATGAATGTAACACCCAGTTTCCAGGTGCATTTCTTAATGTTTAAATTTTATTTATTTTGTAAATGTTGGCTCTACACAGGGCGTAGCTAGCCGAGCTACGTAGGGTGAAAATCATTAATTTGGAAGTTGGGACTTAATGTAATACGCAGGGCATACCCAAATTACGTAGGGCGCAACCACATAGGGTGCAAACCCAAATTTTTGGGTTATTGACCCTATTTAAGGACCTTAATCTCATTGAGGCCCTTCTTGCTGAATGTCCCAAACCCTTTGTAGATTCGAAGATCGAATATAAACAAGAAAGAACAATAAAGAACAATGAAGAACAGAAGTATCGCCAAATTGTTTCTTTCACCAAGAAAGAGTTTGTTTTCACCAAGAAAATGGGTTGTCACAAAGACGTAAATGACACCAAGTCGTTCAAAAGACGTACTCCCTAACATTAGGGTTTCACCCTAATGTTTATTACATACTAATCTATTCTAGAGAATCCCTTCGGTCAAGGGATTGTATCTAATCTTCATATAAACAAAACTGGTATAAAAGGAATGTATCAATAAGATCTTCTCCAGATTTGGATATCAGCACCAACACATCAAAAGTTGATCAGAGCATCAGCTTCAGCGTCATGGAGATCAACTTCAGCTTCAACTTCAGTCATCAACGTCAAGTTCAAGCTGATCAGATTCAACTTTACTAGATAGTGAATGACCATCAGTGAGTATCATCATCGTATCATCTGATTAGTGTGTCATCAGTGTATAACCACCAACGTCTGGACACACTGATCAGTCTTCAGTAGATGGTGTCTTCATGCCTTTGGTGTTGATAGAGTCTCCAGGGTCTTCCAGTCATCAGGGGATGTTCTTCAGTCTTCTACATATGAACTTCCATCAACATATATTCAGATTAACTTACTAAGCTAGCTCTGACAGATCAGCTTGTCTAAGTTATACTATTTACACTTACTTAGACAAAACTAATTGTCTACAATGAGCATATAAACTATAACTATGAAGTATATATTTTTCATCATCAAATATATAAAAATAAGTGACCCAACAATCTCCCCTGTTAGATAATGTCAAAACTAAACTAATAAAGAATGAACTAATAGATAAATACAACTGATGTAACACGTAGATTTCTGTCCCCCCTTAGATTTAGCTCCCCATCATATTTTTAACCTTCGTCTTTCAATAGTGTCTGATATTCAAGGAATGATTAAGTAACAATGTAGTAGAACTAGACATTTTCCCCATTTTTAAAATCATTAATAGGTACCACCACTTTTTTAAGGAGACAACAGGTAACCTGAAATAAAAATAAAACATCAAACAAAGTTAGAGGATAAGATATGTGTATCACACTATTGAGTTATTGCAATAGTAGATCATTTACACAGAATTACAAAGTCCCATCAGCATATGGTTTTAAACATTAAATCATTAACTTCTTATATTAGAAGAAAAAGGGTGAGAGTGGATATGTGTGTGTAATATATCACAATACATGATATACCCATCGACACAGAGTTTTCAAGTTCTCATCAGTGTCTGGTATTTGACATTGAATCATAAAACTTTTAAGAAGAATGATAAGGGTAAGAATGGGTTGGTGTGTATGATAGCCTATGGTACATAGACTAACCATCGACATCTACTTTCGAACTTTTATCAGTGTGTGGTATTGCACAGTAAATCATCAAGTTCTATAAAGAAGACTTGTGGAGAGAAGTAATTAAAATCGTGGAGTATATCCACCGTCAATTCATAATGGTACCATGTCATATCTCAGTCTAGGAGGTCAAGGACATGAATAAACCTTTTTTATTTAAGGACCATGCAAGGATCTTTTACGATGATCACTATGCAATGAAGGTAAGCCACTAGGTTATGCTCGATGTTTCAGCAGAACATGAGACTTGATGTGTACAACAAGCATGCTTCCAAGGAAGGATTCAAGTAAAAGATGATTAATCAAGAAAAATAAACACCCAAGCCTTGAAATAATTTTTTGATGTGGACCAGGACATCTCACTTTGAAAGTTTAGACAATGCTAGACAATCAGGGTGAGTGGGTGACTTAATGTCATCTCGGCAGATGGTCTCGCTGATGAGATACTTAGAGAGATTTAGACACATACATCAACATGCTTCTAAGGACACTATCTAGTCATAAGTAACATACCTTGCATAAGACATGCCACCATCAAATCATGAGAGGTACAATGATCTTATCACAAGAGACCAAACTAGATGAAGCATAGATCTCAACTTCAAAAACCATTTCTACATGCTTGTTAATTTTAGCTCATTTTCCTTTGTCAACCTTGATTGCTCCTCTAATCTTGTGGTTCATCAACAACTCTAATTTCGACTCAAAAAACATGACATCTTATAACACATAAATCTCTGTCAAATAGTTCTAAAATGGTGTAATGAGATTGCAAATCTTGAATCAGATGTGTATTGACACATTAGGTAGACTGGCACCAAGACCCACTAGAACCTGTCAGTTCTTAGCAAAAAGAGCCATTATGTGATCTAACATCCATGCCATCACTTGTTCTACTGCAGATCAGTAAGGAACTTTGAACATACAATAAAGATATGACGGTTAGACACTTTAGGGGTAAATAAGTTCTAATGTTTATAGATAATTTGAAAAATCAGACACATCGTTAAATTTGCCCCCCATAGTTGTTGAGTTGACTCCATTTCATTACTTCATGCATAGAAGATATACACCTGAAAAGCTTTCCTGAGAAGACATGCATAACACTTATTTTAGATTTTAAAGGATAACTATAAAAGACAAGATTTAAACAAACCAACTAAAACATAAAAAATAAAATTCAAACGAATTAAAATGAAATAAATTTGACACTTATTTTTGTATTAAAATATAACTAGAAAAATAAATATAAAAGATAAAACTAAAATTAAATAATTTTAACAAGTATGAAGGAAAATATACAAAAGGAAATTAACTATCCCTTTAGAAAATAAATTTATTTATCTTATCTCATTTTTCTAAATTTTGATATTATTATTATTATTATTTTAACAAAAAGAAAACTAATTAAAAAGTTTTGAAATACTCTTTTTTATTATTATTTTTTATATGTATATATATTCAAAGAAAAGGAAAATTTTAATTAATTTTTTTTATTCTATTTTTAAAATGGAAAACTAACTAAACAAAAAAAATTATTTAAAAAAAACTAAATAAAACATTGAAAAACGATTTTTTTGGCTTTGACAATCAACAACAGCAAAGACTTGCAATAACCCAATTTGCTTTTTGCACCGGTTCACATTGTATGCAAAGTCTGTACAAACACACATGACTTTCTTTGAAAAATGCCCTTTCAACCATTGTACCATCGATATGTCTTACTTTGGTTATGGAAATTTGCAAAAAGTGAGGAACACCCGTGTAAAGAGAGAAATGGCATTTCCTTCTTGCAAATTTGTACAATACCAGACAAACCCAAATAGCAACTTTCAGACCTGCTGCAACATTTTCTTTCCTTATTTCCATTTCTTTTCTTCTCTTGTCAACAACTCCTTACTGCCAAACCCATATCCATAGTACAACATGGAATTTCAACATTACAAGCAAAGCACCATTCTTATCTTCTACTGATTTGGAGTACCCACGTGCCCTGTAGAAAACACAATGTAGAGCCATTTACCATTTACCATGCACCTGATTTGACTTTTCTCTCTTTGAGCCTAGACATGCAGAAATAACTCTTGTGAAGTTAGTGATTTTCTCCCTCCACCTTTTTGGAAATAATCTCTTGCACAAGAAAGTATTGTTAGCTTTGTGAACCATTTGAAATACAATTCTTTGACAACCTTTTGAAGCATGGCTATTCCTGTTCCTGAGAGACTCATATCTTCTACTCAAAAATCTTTTCCAAGCAATAACAATACATACATGACAACTACAAGACCATACCTAGTTGTTATCATCTTTCAACGGCACTAAAACACCCATGTTTTGTCTTTATTTGAACACAAAAACCTATGTTTTTTCTTTGCTTTTGTTGAGATTGTCTCCGAGGAACTAACATCAAGATAGGTTATCATTCGCAATGTTGGTATTTTCACCAACCTACAATTCTATAAAAACAATGTAACAGTCGAGAATAAAAGGAAGAAAGTAACACATGAGGTTGAAAGCTTCAAGCTTTATTCAATTGAAAATAATAGATGAAGTAGTAGTTCAACATACTTCAAAACAAACTATTTAAACACAAAAACTATGCGACAAACTAGCAACTAACTCCAATTAACCTAAGACTCGGAGTTTCTAAACCCACATGGTTTGATTTATTATAATCTAAAATAAACGTACATTAATAAAATAAAATTCAGAATTATTTCATCATTTTCCCCCTTAATTCAGAAGTCCAAACCTTCTTAATTCCAAGGAGAAACATCGTCTCCTCAAACTTTAGTCTTCCTAGTGGCTTCGTGAGTATATATGCCTCTTGCTCTTTGCTCCATACATGTGTTACAATGATTTCCCCATTTTCCACACATTCACGAATAAAGTGAAAACCTATATCTATGTGCTTACTTCTGCCATGGAAGACTGGGTTTTTCATAAGATCAAGAGATGATCTGTTATCAACCAACATTGCTACAGTTGGTACCTTTTGCCATGTTATTTAACTAATAAGTTTCCTTCGCCATATTCCTTGGCAGGCTGCCTTGGTGGCTGTTATAAGCTCTGCTTCACAAGAAGAGAGTGCTACACACCTCTCGAACTTGGTGTTCCTATCCTCCTTGAATGTGTGAACACTTTCAGAGCAACTTCATATCACCAGAAGATCATCTATATACACTCCTACGGTCAGAGTGTTTCCATCATTATTATTCGTGTAGATTAAGTACTCGTGAGCACATCTATTGAAACCCAGGCTTCTCAAGTGTTGATCTAAGCAAGCGTTCCAAGCTCTGGGTGCTTGTTTTAGGCCGTATAAGGCTTTTGACAGCTTGTAAACCTTGTGAGCGTCACCTTTCTTCTGGTAACCTTCTGGTTGGGAAACATAGACTTCTTCCTCTAAGTCGCCATTCAAAAACGCCAATTTCACATCCAGATGATGCACTTTCCACCCGTTTGAACATGCTAAGCCCAGGATAAGTCAGGTTGTTTCAATTCTATCCACCGGTGCGAAGACTTTGTCGTAGTCAATTTCATGCTTCTGAACATACCCCTTTGCCACAATCCTAGATTTATGCTTCATGATTTTCCCATTTAGGTATCGCTTTAGCTTGTATATCCATTTTAATCCAATGGCCTTTCGATTCTTTGGAAGATCGACTAACTTCCAAGTGTTGTTCTTCTCAATCGAGGTCAATTCTGCGTCCATCGCTTCTAGCTATTCCATTTTCTTACTCGCTTCAATGTACGATGTTGGTTTTTCATTGTTGTGTATCATCATGAGATCTTCTGGGGGTAGATGATTTTCCTCTGTGTTCTCGTACAAGTTTGTGAGTAATCTGAAGCGTTTTGGGGCACCACCACATGTGGAGCTGGAGGCAGTGCTCGGAGTCATAGGCGGATTTGAGGGATTTGGGATAATGGGAGAGTTGGGTGTCCCCGGTGGGCTCGCTTGCAGGTGACCCGAATTAGTGGACTGTTTATTGTCGGCCCAACAATATTATGATGTGGTGACCCATTTTCCTGATCTGATTTGTCCGGTACCCACTCACCTTCATCGTCATATATCTCATTGTCAAAATCAAAACCTTCGACGATGAAGCTCATGCCTGGTGTTGCTTTAATCTTACCACTCTTCTCCCACATCCAAGTTCTTTGTTCTTTGATGTAACGCCCGTAGATCCGGGCTAGTCAATTTAGAGATAATAGGGGTCGAAAACGACTTTTTGACAAAGATTATTTATTCTAAATAATCATAACCAAGTTGTAGAATATGTCTTAAGGGTTCCGTACATATAAAGAGCGCCGAAATCCGAGTTATAACGAAGAAGTTATGACTCGTCGAAGTTTAGCGACGGAAGCAGCACGGCACCGCGAAGACGTAAATAATGAATTTATGATAGAGAGACTTTTAGCCTTAGTAATCTAAATGAAATTCGTAGAATATATTACCCTGAGAACATCCATAAAAAGAACGCCCAAATCTGACTTCGTATGAAGAAGTTATGATTTTTCGAAGTTTCGGCTTAGCGGTGTACAGCCCGAAGTTCGAGTATTAGATCGAGCGGTTTTAGCCGACACAACCTAAACAAGAATCGAATATCTCATTATTAGTAGTGTAACGATAAAAAGACAGACGAAAATGGACATCAGATGAAGAAGTTATGAGATTTTAACGGACCAATCCTGTCCCGGTCTGTTAAAAATATAACTTTAAAAATAAAGTCAAAATTAGCCGACGGAGTCTAAACGAAAGTTGTAGAGTACATCTCCACCTACGCGTGGATATAAATAACGTCAAAAACGGAGTTCGTATGAACGAGTTACAAATTATAATAGCATATTTACGTATTAAAATAAAATATAAATCATATATACGTACACATATATATACATATGTATATATCATTAGAAAGGTATCGACGATGCGGTCATTATAAGACTAATGTTGAGTTCTTTCGACATTAGTTTAGTACAAATATAATTAAATCTATTTAAAATAGTATTATAAAGGGGTGTTTAGTTGTTTATATAACTATAAGGTCATTAACTAATTATGGAGGGTAATTTTTGTAAATTCAATTACTATAAATAAGAGGCTTGGACTCTCATATTTCTTGCACCATTCTCTTGATTCAAGAGTCTTTCTCTTCTTATCCCCCGAGCATTTCGGTCCCTCGTGATTCGTTGCACCATTCTCTTGATTCAAGAGTCTTTCTATTCTTATCCCCCGAGCATTTCGGTCCCTCGTGATTCGACTTCTCTTTCTGTAGTTTTAGTATAGTAAGGTGAGCGCTGAAGCGATGCACGAATCTTTCTTAGAAAGATTCAGCGACGAAGTTCTGCCCCTGCAGAGCCCAACTCCTAGCTAAAATCCTCTTGTAAGTAAGTTATGCTTACCCTATTTTAATATAGCTTATATTTAAAATTAATATTGTTATTATGAACTTATAATAAATATTTGAGCTATTATTATGACTTATATAAGTGTCATTATAATATCTTGTTAACTACTCGCGGTACGGGGAATCTAGTTTAAAGGGCCGCATATGGTTGTTGGATTTCAGAAGTGCTATACGCCAAAATGGTCCTGCCCTCCGGTGTTTTATGTCTGGCCCCTGTCTGTACATAGTGGTTGGAAAGTATTGTTTAAACGCTTATATAATAATAATAATAAGACTAATAATTAGTCACGGTAAATATTAGACTAAAATCTAGTGGTAATAATACTAGGTTTCGTCGAAGGAAATTATTTTAAAGTAAACAAAGTGTTGTCCGAGTACCGAGTCACCACCTTCTTAGGTGAGTGCATAGTTACTTTCATCTTACACATAGATATGAAGTATTTTCTATATATTACGTGTTATGTGTGCATATTATCTGAATACTTGTTGTCTATGCTGGATGAACAATTTTATACATGTTTTAAATGATTTAAACTGTATATGTATTTTATATCTACGATAATGTTGGGGTAAAACATGGGTAGATGTAATAGATGGAATATGAGTTTGATGATTAGTTGAGAGGTGTTATAGACCACGAGGTGAGGGTGAGAGGTGGACAATGTGAGAAGCATTTTCCCAAACGATGGCCCTGTCATTCAGCAGAGTATGGATGACAACCACGGACTATTCTAGACAATCCAGCGGAACACTAGCAGTCTCGCAACTTGTAGGTGTTGTGAACGATGTGTTCACCCGGTGTACTCTAAACCTTGGCGACCATGCAAACTTGGTGCCTAAACCTTGGCGATCATGCAGACTTGATGCCTAAACCCTGGCGACTATGTAGACTTAGTGCCCGTTGTGTAAACCTTGGCGATCATGCAGACTTGATGCCTAACCCCTGGCGACTATGCAGACTTAGTTCCTATTGTGTTAACCGTGGCAACGATGGACTTCGTGCCGATTCCTTAGAATGATCCTTAGGGATAAATGAACAAGGAATAGCTGATTTTTAGGGTAGATCCTTAAGAATAAAGAAGATAATAGGGATGGGTAATTGGGTTGATTGCTTAATTGTTTAAACATAATAATTATATTATTGTGGGTTGAAAACCCTATGTACTCACCAGGTTTCCCAACCTGACCCACTCAGTTTATTTAAATCACAGGTGTTGTTATGAAGTCACATTACACTGAGAGATGAATGAGATATAAATCACTAGTGATAATGAATGTAAGTTCTGTTTATGCTTATGTTTCTGTATTGACGATGACATCCCAAATGTTTTAAAATGATTAGTATACTTTTCTTTGGAAATGATTTGATAACGTATTTATCATGTTTTACTGGGAACAAATTCCGCAACATTTTTATTAAAAGAGGTACTCTGATTTTCATAAAGCATAAAAAAAATCGGTCTTTTCTGGCCGTGAAAATAAGGATGTCACATTTGAATACTACATCACAACTTACATATAATTTCCTAGTATCTGGGTCCAATAATCAATAAGCTTTTGACCCTTTTTCGATTCCTAGATGAACTAGACGAATGCTCTTGTCTTCTATGTGGCTTTCTCCCAGTCCACCTCTCGTATGGAGTTGCATTCTTTTAAGCTTTAGTGTGTGCTCTGTTCAGGACATAAACAGAGTGATTCACCGCTTCACCCCACAATACGTCTGGCATTTCCATAGTCTTCAAATTACATCTCATCATCTCCAAAACAATTCGATTTTACCTCTCTACAACCCTATTTTCCTGTGGGGAGTACGGAGATGTGTAGCGTCTTTCCAACTCGGTTTTGTTATAGTACATGGTAAACTCATTTGAAAAGAACTCTCCTCCACGATCTGTTCCGAAAACCTTCACTTTCTCCCTTGTTTCAGTCTCTACTAGGATGTCAAAAAGTCTCGTGGGACCCCGTTCCCATGGGGGCCCCGTCCCGTTTGGGGGAAATTTTTTAAAGAAATCGGGTCCGGGGACGGGGCCGGGGGCAAGGTTAACTCCCGTTTTAATTTCGGGGGCGAGGGTGGGGATATCCAATCCCGTCCCCAAACCCCCATGGGGACCCCGTTAATAAATTACACATATATTTACATATATTAAATATATAAATATAATAAACTATAACATGATTTTGAGCTTCCAAAATTCATCAAAAAACATGTTTTTAAATTGTTAGTATAATGTTTTTAAGATGTCATAACTTTTTTTATTTTTAACATGTAAAATTCTACTATACATAATTATTTGTTACCTAAAAAATAGCTTCTTTTAACATAAATAACAACTTCTTTTGGCCAAAAAAAAAAGACAGTCTAAAATTAATTGGGGGCGGGGGAGCGGGTGTGGGGGTGGGGGTATAATAAAGGGGATTCAGGGGTGGGGCGGAGGTAGGAAGGCTGAACATTTCGGGGGCGGGGGCGGGGACGGGGGAACAAGGAAATTTCGGGGGCGGGGGATGCACTCCTCGTTCTGTTTGCCCCCGTTGACATCCCTTGTCTCTACCTTCTCCCTTAAGTTCTTAAAGACTTGCAAAGCTTCATCCTTTGATTTCATCAAGTAAAGCCACATTATCATGCTATAATCATCAACTATTAGCATGAAATACCTGTTCCCTGAGGGTATAGGAGGTGTGACTGGCCCACATAAGTCACCATGAATGAGTTCAAGCTTCTTCTTTGCTCTGTAATTCGTGTGTGAAGGAAACGGGTTTCTCGTCTGCTTTCCAACCAAACATCCTTCACAGGGTTGTGATTTGTGAAGGGATCTTTATCTCTGGCATCCCTTCGATCAACTTCTTATCCACCATGTGTTTTATTGAATTGAAATTGATATGATCCAATCTCTTGTGCCACAACCACGTTGGGTCATCAACTTGAGTGGTCAAACACATCACACCAATTTCTTCTAGCTCTATCTTGTAGAGACGATTTGCTGATCTTCGAACCTTCATTAATAAATTTCCAACAGGATCATGAACCCATAAAAATGGATCCTTGATTCTGATTTCATCTCCGCCTTCTGCTAATTGACCCAAGCTAATTATATTACTATATAAACTAGGAATGTAGTATACCTCATTCAACTTTCGTTGCCACCATCTTTGCATTGAAACACAATTGAGCCTTTTTCTTCAATTCTAACTCTTGCTTCATTGAAAAACTTCACATATCCTTGGATTGTTTTGTTTAGAGTTCTAAACTTATGTTTATCTCCAGTCATGTGATTACTAGCTCCTGTATGTTCCGATCAGTTGTGGATATTGTTAACATGGTATAGTTAATAATAACACCATTCCATAATAGAAAATTTTGAAAATTTATTTTTCTATACTTAATAATAATACCATTCCATAATAGAAATGTAAATTCTTGATTTTTTTTCTTCTGTAAATAAATGTTATTTGGGATATAAATAAACGAAATAAATAACCACTATTTATACTTAAGTATTATTATTTAACCTTTCGTAATGGGTATAAGTTTTTTAAATTAGTTCTGTTGGTTCAAATTCTTAGTTTGATATGCTTAACGAAAAATTATATACTTACACTAAAAGGTAATATTCTTTGATTATTAATAAAAGTAACTTTTTTACTTTGAATAAATTTATATTTATAAATATAAATAGTAATATCCCTTGATGAAAAACAAGATAAATGTATATAATTGTTATATTTAGCGCTTATATAAACATATATTGAATTCTAAAATAATAAAATAAAAAACAGTGAAATATATATTGAAACAAATTGTGTAACGTTTCATTGAAAAGCAATGAAAATTTTATTCATATATAACTGAATATAAAGTATATTATATTATAATATACCGACAAACAATGAATATAAAGTATATTATATTATAATATACCGACAAACAATAGTGAAAAAGAGATTAAGATCATCATGCATAATTTAGGGGTGTAAACGAGCCGAGTCGAGCCGAATATTACCAAGCTCGAAGCTCGGCTCGACTAAAATACTCGAGCTCGAAACTCGGTTCGAATTCGACTCGAGCATTGATTTTAAGCTCGAGCTCGGGCTCGTGAAATACTCGACAGTCTTGAGCTCGGCTCGGCTCAACTAATATTTAAAAAAAAAAGCAAAATCACTAAATTGAGTAAAAAATATTAAATATTCCGCATGTAAATGTCCAAACTACAAAAAAAAAAAAAAAAAAAAAAAAAAAAAAAAAAAAAAACCACTATTAATCACCTAATATCAATATAACATCAACCATGTATGTCATAAATGAATAATTATAAAGAAATGACATATATCTTATAAATGAACAATTATAAAGAAATGACATATATGTAAATTACATTAAGCTCGCGAGCCTTACGAGCTAAGTATTTTTGTACTCGAGCTCGGCTCGATAAGGTACTCGAGGAGCTCGAGCTCGAGCTCGGCTCGATTAAGGTCGAGTCGATTTCGAGTATTTTCCGAGTCGGTCTCGAGTTTCTCGCTAGTTGGCTTGTCTCACTTACACCCTTAATGCATATGTTTACTCTATCACACAAAATTACAATTTTCTTTTACTATAAACTCTTAAAAAGATAAAATGTCTTTTTCTCTTACGTCTCTTGCGTCATTTGATTATCTATTGGTTTCTAAAAAATCAAACAAGAAAGTATTACTGTATTTTTGTTTGAATCCCTGATATATTGGGTGTGCTTGGCAAAAATAACTGTTAGCTGGAAGCGGTTAGTGGATAGCTGGTAGCAGGTAACGAATAATAGGGGTGAGCGTGATGCGGTTCGGTGCGGTTATTAGCCAAAATCTCACCACTAACCGCAAATGCGGTTAATCCATTTTCAAAACCGCTTGGTGCGGTTATTTTTGCGGTGCGGTTAGGCGGTTATTTTTGCGGTGCGGTTTTATTTTTTTGTGTTGCGGTTAATAACCACATGGATTTGGTGCGGTTATTTTGTGTGGTTTTTAACCATAGTTTAGAGCTCAAATGGTTTTAAGAGTTCAAACATATTACTTTTAATGATTAAAAAAAACCATAAGGTATAAGACAATTAACTTAAATCACAAACAACTAATATCTTAAAAACATCAAATCAATAGTAATTAACAATAAATATCTTAAAATTGTTTAATTTCACCATTTTTCAAAGTTAAATATAACAAAAAAAACAACACTTTTGTCTTCTAGTATTTTATCTATCTTTCATCTATAAAACTTGTTTTATTTTTAATATTTAATATAATAACAATTAATAATAATATTGTATATAATATATGCGGTGCGATGCGGTTTTTGAAAACTTATAACCGTACCGTACCGCAAATTTGCGGTTTTTGAAAAATAAAAAATCTCACCATTGGTTTTTATTGCGGTTGCGGTTTATACGGTTAATTTTAGTTGTGGTGCGGTTTTTGCTCACCCCTAACGGGTAGCATGTAGCGGGTAGCTGGTAGTGGGAAGCTGTAAGTTTTATTTGTTATATGAGTGTTTGGTAAAAATAGCTAAATATATAAAATTACATAAAAGGACAATTGATTAAAAATAAACAAATATATAAATATATTTTTAAGGGTAATTATGAAAATTGATTTCAAAAGCTTAGTAGCGTTTTGTTAAACGCTACATGAAGTAGCTTTTAGATTTTGAGCATTTTGTTTAAACTAAAAGTTAAACACTCATACAGTCAAACGAAGTTTTTTGTTTAAACTATAGCGTTTTGTCAAAAGCTAAAAACTACAAACTCTTAAACGCTTCCAAAAGTTTCGTGTCAAACACGATTGTATCTTTGTTTGAATACCTACCATTGTTTATTTTTGAAACCTGACATTGCCTTTTTTCTTTTCCATAATCAGTTATGTAATCCGATTTCCTAGACAACGACAACTCAATAAATAATTTTATGGGAACTAAAAATAATTGGTTTAATTTATTTTATCGACATTTAATTAAATAAGTTATTATTTAGGTCATAGTTCTTAGGTTTATTTGACTTTCACAATAAAACACTTTCCAACTCTTCAATTCCTTTATTAATATTTTCTTTTTCTAACTTTTTCCATTTAAAGAACATTTAAAATACTCCTATTAATACCCTATTTTTTCTAACACTACTCCTTAATTATTACTTGTTTGGTATCGGATTTTATAACACTTATTTTTATAAAAGTTTTTCCAAAATTCTAACCAATATATATAAAATGTATTCTTTTCAAATATTGAATATTATGCATTGCAAACAATCAAAATATTAATTAGGGTGTTGATTTTGACACTCCACTCTAGTCTAATACATTTTAATCTATATAAGTTATTATAGGTTATTATGTTAATTAATCATTTTACTAACTGTTACTATTTATTATATTATTATTATTATTATATAATCATTTTATTAATTTTATTTTTTAATTATTAGTTATTTCTTACAATTAACAATTTTTATTAGTCTTATTATTATTTAAATAATAGTTTATAAATAAATAGTAAAAAATATGACTTTTTTTTTCTATCCACGTCATATTTTTTTACGCTTTAACTTAATATTGTGATTTACATATGTTAATATAACTATTTTTTTTAAAAAAATTGGACCATTTATTCATACGATTTATTTTGGAAATATGTTTCATTTGTTGAAAAAGGATTTAAACATCACACAAAATTACATTATCATTGTTGACATTATTTTTCTTAACCGAAGGTTCATTGATCAAAATTATTGTTGGATCTGTTATCTACTCCATTCTCCTTAAATAATTGTATTTGATATGATCTGGTTGATTTTTGTATATTTCTTTAAACCTTTGCATATGATTATCAACATTAAGATCATCATATTCCACAGATATAGAAGACGTCAAATCAAGCTTTCTCCAAAAAGCATCATTCGAATCTAATGGAATAGGTGAGCCTATAGTCAAACAGACAAAATATCATAAAGTGGTTATAAGTATAAAATGTCAACTTAATCCAATAGATTAAACATACATGTACCGACATACATCACAAGTTCGTGAGCACATGGTAATCCAAAACATGTCCGCAATTGACATCCACAATTCTCAGGAGTTAGTGCAAATCTTTTTGACCGATGAAACTCTTCCAAGATTTTATCCATAGCATGCACTGAAACACGTTTTCGCAATATTTCGAATATCCGATCCTTAAACCTTGGCATATAAGTGATTATGCAACGTGTGAAAGTTTCTTTGATAGCAGTTTCTTGTGATTGTACAACTTTTTCAATAACATGTATGAATTTGTCCAAATCACATTTCGCATATTCCAGGTGTTTTTCAGTTTGGCATGTTGGCTCTCGACTCTGTTTGTTGTTGAATTTCCAAAATTAATATGTTTGTCGGTCCACAATGATACAAATCTTTCAGCATACTTCCCCAACCACACAGTATAAAGATAATCAAAAACATCTAAAAGGTGAAGAAAAAACAAATTAGTTTGAATAAATTAATAATAATTACTTCAACAAATATAAGAATAATACCTGCATGTTCGAACAATAATGTTTGAAGGTCCGCATAATTTTGCATATATGCATTTAGTGTTGGAGATTCAACTAATTTCTTCCACTTTACATGAAAAGAATTCCAAGTCTTTTGTGGTTTGATTCGTTGTCTGCAATGCTTTGTTATATCGTTGAATATATGTCACCTACAAAGTAAATGATTACTTTGTGAAAAAACATCTTCGCATGCTTTCATCAATGTTAAATCTCTATCGGTGACGATAACACGAGGACTGAAAGAATCGTTAATCGTCAATTTCAAACAAGTCAATGCCGATATATAGTTGCTCGTTTTTTCATTATGTATGAATGCAAAGGCTATGGAAAACGTCTTGTTTGTAGAAGTGACACCAACAATTTCTAGGAAAAGAAGATTATACTTGTTCGTTTTATATGTAGCATCCATCAACACCGCATATGGAAATGTTTGCCACATCTTTAATGATGTTGGATGAATAAAAAATAGATCTTCTAGCTCGTTAGTAATCGTGTTTACACGATACTGTAAGTTATACCCTTTAGTTTGCAAAATGTGCATAACATTCCGCATCGGGGTTCTCCCTTCTCGCCGAGATCTCCCAAACTTCTTGAAAAAATTATATATAATTCTCAATGAAGACACATTATTTTGATTTTGCATTTTTAGTGTTGGCAAAATATTTTGCGGTTTCACATCTAACTCTGTCAAATCTTGCACCAAACGAGCTTCTTTATCCGACAAACGCATTGTGAAACGATGACCCTCAATGTACATTGATGGTTCGTGATTGTGTTCGTCACGTACGACCCTTAACTTCCAACCATCGTGTGCCTTCACATACTTTCCTCAATTGGAATGGACAATTAAATTGTTTTGTTTGTGCATCTTTATTTCTGGCTATGCCACCACGATCACAACCAAGTACTATTTTAGAAATAAAGTCCTTAGTTATTGCCTTTGATCGTTTAGTAACGATAACGTAACCTTGTGAACGTGCCACATTTTGCACCCAAGTCATTAAATCTCCACAAGATCTAAAGACCTAACAATTGAGAAAAAAAAAAGTCATGTTAATAAAATCAATAAAATACATCAATTAATTGTTGGTGATTTGTTTCACTAATGTGTTTTAAGTGTAATGGGATTACTTTTGTTGACCAAAAGTGATCTTGATAAATATTAAACAAGTAAGAAAGGTGTGGAGTGCACACTTGTTTAAGTTTATTCAAGATTAAAAGTAGACTGTCATTTAGGGGCGAAGCCCCTGAACGAACGGGGGTCCGGGGGCAGCGCCCCTGGGAGCGGGGTCCAAGGGGCAGAGCCCCTGGCTGGGAGAAATTTTTTTATTTGGGTTATATTGTTGTATTGAAAATGCATCAGAAATCCAAATTTAGAATATTTAACACGTTTTTTACTTGGTATTAATTCTTATAGAAAACCCGGATTTATGACAGTTTATTGACTGTTGCCAAACTGTTTTATGACAGTTTTGACATTTTTCAGACAAAGAAGGTATTTAACCGATTTTGGTCAGTTTTTTCTGGTACTTACGAAAATTCATACACTCATTCTCTGTTCTTTTCTCTTCTGAATCTTATCCAATCAAAGATTAGGAAGTACCACCCAATACTTTGATTTGATAGTGAAATCACGATTCTCAGAATTTCCAAGACTATTTTATCCCTATTATCTTACATTAATTACACATAAGTCAATAATAAGATTAGAGATAAACTTGGTCGGTTGAAAATTCCGAAATATTCTTCATTTTTTCCTGCAAAAATAAAAAAAAATAAATTAAAAATGTTGATTAATAACCTAAATTTTATTTTAAAAAAATATATTATTAATAATCTGTTTTTTTTTTTTTTAAATGATTAGGAATTAATAGATTTTTCAAGCCTAAAAAAACTTCTGAATATTATAACCCAAAATATTAGTCCAAATTCAGCCCATGAACTAGTCCTATACCACCAGCTCATTTGTTCTATATATATATATATATATATATATATATATATATATATATATATATATATATATATATATATATATATATATATATATATATATATATATATAAAATACATATTCAACATTTCTTGAATTTTATAATGGACAATAATATTAAACTTAGAGTGTACATGGTACACCTACGTACGTAAATTTATCTTACGGTGTTGCACGATATTCTCTTGGTGTTACCCTAATCTCCTCTCTTCTACACATAACAGCCGTAATCAAACCAAATACCATCCATCTCTCTCCTTATCTCTTCACCCTCACGACGTCAATCATGTGTTCTTCCCTGGACAACCAATGCTTTGGAAATCCTCTACCCATGGCCTCGTTTCTAAATGTCTCTTTCTCTGATTGTCGATGTTGTGCTACATCTACGCCATGGAATCATCGGTTCAGGTTGGTGCCGACACCCGCTTCTTTTGTAAACACCGCTATCTCCTCTCTCTACCAGAAACCCTAACCATAACCCTAATTTGCCGTCAACATCACACACCATTCAGCGTCTCCACCATCGCCACCTGACTCCGGCAACATTACACACCAGCAGCACACCGCCACCTGTCTCCACCAAACCTCGGCCTCGCAATCCCACCACAATCCATCTCTATTTCTGTCTCTCTATACTCCCTTCATCCAAAGATGCAATCGTATACTCAAATTTCTCAAAATCTGGACAACAAACAATGGGGGTTTTCACTACCCACTTCAAAATCAGAAAAATCGTCCCTTTATTGACTTTATTACAGTTATCCAAGAACTCCACTATTGATCCTTCCCTCCTTCAATCGCTGAGTGATTCATCTCACGTTCTTCTATCATCAATAGCGAACAAATGACGATGAAATGTAAGCTCTTTTTCGTAATTGATTATTATATTTCTATTTGCTATTTGCCATTCACTATTTGCTAATGTAGGTGTGTGGATGAATTTGTCTAATTATAGTGTTGTACATGCCTTTGATGTTCATAGTGAGAATGAGCGTCTTGCAGCAAAAGAACGTGATGAGTTTGTCAAAATTTTGCAGGTATTATAAAATCCACAATTAACTACTTTATGGACATTTTTCCTTTTTTTTTGGTTTATGATTTCATAACCAATTTTAAATATTTTTGTTTGTATTTTTCTCTTAACAGCAAGCCCAGAGTGAGGCTGCAGTTGCATTTAGAAATGATGGTGTTTATTTGGAAAAATACATCCAAAATACAAGGCACATTGAGTTCCAGGTAAGTGTTTTTGTGTTTTTTGTAATAGTGAAACTGAAAAGACCAATTTTCCCCTTCCAACTTGTTGAGTTTCTAACTGCAACGACATGCTTATTTCAAGTTCTTGCAGATAAATAAGGAAATTTTCTTCCCTTTGGAGAGCGTGACTGCAATATTTAGGTGTGTGTGCTTGCTTACTTCTTCTATATATTTATATGTATGTATTGTAAAAAATGACGATTTTGCCCTTGCAGAGGAGGAACCAGAAGTTGCTTGAAGAAGCACCCCCACCTGCATTCACCCCAGAGCTAATGAAAGCCATGGGTGATGCAGCAGCAACATCAATTGGGTACATTGGTGGAGTTTCTTTTTGATGAAAGGGGTCAATTTTACTTCATGGAAATGAACACCAGAATCCAGGTTAGTTAAAAAACTAACAAATTATAAAATCCATTTTATTATAGATAAATGTTGTGACACTTTATTTTTTTAATATTAAAAATAGGTCATGCGATTAAGGTGGGGACACCCGAGGAAAATGTTAATCTTTTTTTTGAGGTTGCTAAAGGGCTTAGCTATTAAAAACAGAGGGTTTTGTATTTAGATATTTAGACGACTGAAATTCCATTGTGTATTTTTTTCATTGCTTCCTTCCATTTCAGACTACTTTTCTGTTTAGTCCATTTCACTGTTTGTTTGTTTGTTTTTTTTTTTGTCTTGCTTTAAAATAAAAAAGGGACAAACTTAGCTTACTTTACTAATTATAGTGCTGAACCCAAAGAAAATTTAAAAATGACTCAAATAGTCACTTTTACTGGGTTGCTATTTCAGCTTATAGGTTGTGAATTCATCACGGGCTTGGCCATATGAGGCCAATTGTATTTATGGAAATTGCTTTTGTGTTTCCTCTTTTTAAGTAAAATTCTACGAATATTTATATTTAAGTATATAATTTTATGCGTAAGATATTTCTATAATCTTTTTTGAGTATAGGAAATCGTAGATGAGGTTGCCCATATGTGATTTCTTTGATTCAAATGAGATTATACGATGTTTAATGCCTAACATTATGTATTAGACATTTAAATAAACTTTTAATCTGTGATTTCTCTAACATAAAATAAGGATGTAAAAGATGGATTAACTCAACCTATATAAATAGTATTTAAATACTTATCTCCAGTTATCTAAATAAAATTTCCTATGAAGATTAGACGTCATAATTTTTTACTTTTTTTTTTTTTTTTTTTACTTTGAATGTGTTGAGGATTTTTTTTTTTCAATCTTAAATACATTAGGCGCTTGGGTTCAACCAAATCTTAACATATTATAGTAACTCACTGTCCAAACAAAAAAACAATATAATTTTTTAGTAATTTAGTTACTTCTTTAGTTGCATTCTGTTAGTGCCTCATGTAAGGACGTTTCTTTCTAAAACCAGGTTCTGATTAAAAAAAAAAAAAAAAAAAAAAAAACTCTACTTCAAGTGAAAGGTTATGTGAAGGAAATTGCATAGTCCTATGGTTCATACTCTACTTCAAGTTTTGTAAGGCATTTTACACTATTGACTTTAATTTTTTTTTTTTTTGAATTCTAATTACAATAAATAGCAAACTACCTTCATGTAATTGTATATTTTAGCATCTAACTTTCATTTTCAAAATTTTCCGCTATTTGTAAGAACTAGCATCATAGTTTTGATGTTTTTTTAATTATAATATTGTACCTTGAGTGGTTGAGTGTTTATGGAAAAAAATGCATTTTTTGTCTTTTGCTATTCGATGCGTTTCATCCTATTTTGATCTCATACTTTCGGCTAATTGCAAAATATATCAAGGTACTTTCTGTTAATTGTTAATGTTAGCATCTTACTTTCATTTTTTGTTTTGTTCGGTCAACTGCAATAAATAACTGCATGCCCTTTATTTGATCACGTTAATTGCCAATTGTATGATCTTGGCCGGATTGCTTATGTCTGAAAACATTGATCTGATTTTTTTTCTTGCCATTCAAAATTTACTTGTCTGTAATAAATAGATGAGCTACAAAGTCGATTGAAACGAGTCATCCACAAATATATTGTTGAAGCAACTTTCTATATTTCTTTAATGCATAATTACATGTATAACCAAAATCGAAATTAGTATTTGATTTTTTATGTTTTGTGTTCAATCGTATTACAGTTATCATTTTTACTCATCCTAATATAAGTAAAATGCAACTATTAAATTCATTCATCTTGATAAAAAAATGAAACTAAAATAAATTATTTTATCTAGGAACATATAAATTCATTTTAGTGGGTTTTACATTATTAAATAATTAACTTATTAAGTATACAATTAAGCTACAATTATATTTATAATGTTAATTATTTATTTTTAGTGGGTTTGACCCTATCCCTATGAATGTATTCGGATATCCAAACCTTCAGATACCTTCAATCAAACTTTATTGAAATGTAGACTATCCCTATGAAAGGAGTTTGGCAAAATAATTGGTTCATGGTTTGAAATGGTTTTAAACATAATCGTCTCTAGAAACTAATTTTCGGAAGAAATTATTCTTACCCGTCGTTTAGCGCGGGTAAACGGCTAGTATATATATATATATATATATATATATATATATATATATATATATATATATATATATATATATATATATATATATATATATATATAACCCTAGCACTCAAATGAGTTTCTACATATCTAACTTAACGTATTCTTCTTCCATTCCATGATCATCTCGCTGGATTTCCGATCTCGTCGGCCACCATGTTGTCACTGCAAAAAGGTGGCATGTTCCTATCTCTCTCTCGATCGACGGAGCACTGCAACCAGCAATCCAGTTTTTTCCCGTCGGAGCACTGCCACCACCAACTCGTCGTCTTGCCGGATTTTCGATCTCGTCGGCTACCATGCCGCCGCCGCAAAATGTGGCACGTTCATGTCTCTCTCTTGATGGAGCACTGCCACCAGCAAGCCGATTTTTTCCATCGGAGCACTGCCACCACCAACTCGCCGCCGGCAAACAACCGATGATTTTACTACCGCCACCGCCATCAAATGGCAGACTCCGGTGAACAACATATAAATGAAGATACGAAGTTGGAAAGAGAGAACTTACCGTTTTCCGATGAACAACGACTCCGACAACTATTTTCCGGCGAACATGTTTTGTTTCCGGCAGCTTGTATTAAGTTTATTGATTTTTTGTATTAAGTTAGTTTATCGTATTAAGTTGGGTAAATTACACCAATCGTCCCTCGTGTACTTGCCAGAAAGCGTGTTTAGTCCTTATTTTCAAAAATTAACTCGGACCGTCCCTTGTTTGTTTAACACTTGCACGCTTCGTCCCTGATATGCAGTTTTATTGCGAATTTAGTCCATGTCAAATCTAAAATGACCATAATGCCCTTTTTTATTTAATTTCCAATTATTTTTGATTTTTTTATTGATATTAATTATATATTAATATTTAGAAAAAAGGTATATCCCCTTATTTGTTTCTAAAACCTCACCCTCACAAAAAATCAGAAACACCACCATTTTCTTTCCGGACGGACATCGTCAGACCACCGACCACCACCATCGCCGGAAAACCGTCCGCCACCGTCATTAGAGCACCACTCACCACCATTATTATTGTTTACAGAACCATGACATCTCTGTCCTCCTTGTTTTCCCATCAGATATCCCTTATTTTCCACTCACAATCTTGTAATCTTCTCCACCATTCAACCATCCTCTTCATCGTGACCCATCTTCCGCCAAGCACAACTCTTGGCTCATCGACGACCTTCAACAACCAAGAGCATAGGCAGGGCCGGTCCAAGCCAATTTGGGGCCCGGGGCAAAAAAATAAATGAGACCCTTATAGAGGTCCTATTTGGTCGATTTAATCAATATTTGTCTTTTTAAAGTTTTATTGATTTCAAGTTGTTCGTTCGGTTTATCCGGTAAACCATATTACAATAATATATTAATATGATGTTCACGTCGTTTGTTTTTTTCAATAATACACTAATAAGTGTAGATAATAATACCAATACAAGAATATGATCACTTTTTAATTTTGTAAACAAAAGTCCAAAATTTACCAATACAAGAATATGATCACTTTTTAATTTTGTAAACAAAAGTCCAAAATTTGGAACAGAATAAATAAAAAAAATATATTGCAAGTCATCGGCTACAACCTACAAAAAAATATACTATTTTTCTATGTTTGCTCTTTGCAACAAGTCAAGCACAAATTAACACCAGGAAGCATGAATTAAGATTGTAGGAACAATTTAAAAAATATATTTATTTTTCTATGTTTGCCCTTCACAATATGCAGCTACAACTACTCATTTGTGTGGGCTGTGTGGACAGAAATGAAATAGCAAGGTACGTTTGATAATTGTACAACATAAAACTATGGAGATGGCATGAACAATAGACATAAATTAAGTATTGGACAGCCAAGCAGATCATCATCAATTAGAATTTCACTTCCATTACCCAAAAAAACAATTGAACTTTCGAGACAGACCCAAAAAAGCAAGGTCCTGTTATTATTTTACAGTAGTAAACCCACTACCACCAAATATTATCCATCAATTTCCTACCTTGGTACACATTTGGCAAACATGGCCATTTCCATCGACAAAATAACCAAGCCAAATTCATATCAAATAACAATGTACTTAGGAAATACCATTATCTCCACGCCAATCAACTATGAAAACCATGTACAATGATCAATTAACCACAAAAAACACAGATTGGCACCAAGAACAAATAACTCAAAATGAAGGAATAAGTATTTTGATTCCATGGAATTAACAGATTCATTAAAAAATCTGGAACTCAATTTTATAAGAATAGAGTAATTAATCAAGACGGAACATATTCAATAAACTAAAAATAAATTCTAGTTATCAATCATCCAAGAAGAATTAGTTACCTTTTGATGAGGGCTTTTTGATTTCAAGCAATCAGAAATACAATTAGCCATGTTCTAGACGTGCAACAAACTGATGCATGAAATCAAAGTCGAGATACGAAGCATATATCTCGATTTGCAGAATATCAATTCCTGAAGATAGAGTATTGGAGCTTGATCGAACGAGTATTGATGCTTGAAATCAATTTCTTGAATCAAAAAAATCCCTAAAATTAACTTTGGAAACTGAAAAGTCTCAAGCCGCTTTGAAACTGAGAATCTCATGGGAGAACTTATCAAACTAAAATATAAAAAATAAATTAAAAATATACCAAGAAAATAGGCAAAAAAAAGTTCGAACTCGGGTCTAATAATTTCAAACTCTACAGCGTGCAAACCAACTCATCTACAATAATCTTTATTTCTTTGTTGCATATATATTATATATATTATAAAGTTATATATATATATATATATATATATATATATATATATATATATACTTAACGAAATTCGGGGGCCCCGAAATTTGGCGAGGCCCGGGGCGGTCGTCCAGTTTGCCCTCCCTCTAGGGCCGGCCCTGAGCATAGGTCAGGGTTTCGAATCGCCACCTAGGGTTTCGAGACCGAAGATCTCCTTCTTCACCCGAGCCATCACCTGTACTACATCTCTACCTTCCTCCTTTTCCGATCGACGATCTCCTTCTTCACCTGTGTGTCTAGGGTTTCAGATTTATATACGGGGAAATGTGTGGTTTCAGATTGAGAACTTTGGGCATTTCATGATGGATTTCATTTTGGGGGTTTCAGATTGAGCATCACCACTACTAATAATCTCTTCTTCTAGATTGCGTCGTAACCACGGTTAGAGTTTGACCGGTGGATTCAGGAGGTTGTTAGATGGTGGGAAGGAGGTTGTACATGGTGTGTGAGACCGGTTTTGATTCGAGTAAAGAGGAGGGGAATAGGTGGTGAGACGATTTTGGAACCAAAATGAAGTGGCTATGGAAAATACGTCGGTGATTCATCTGATGATTTTGATCGGAGATAAGGAGGTTTCTATTAAGAGGAAAGGACGGTGGGAAAGGGAAGAGGGAGGGTGGGTACATGATATACATTTTTTTTTTAATAAAAAATGATAATTCATTAAAAGAAGATTAAAAAGGAATTTTTTTTAAGGGCAAAATAGTATTTTTATGTCCAGAGGGATGAAATGTGCAAGTTTTAAACAAACGAGG